>NC_084929.1:11800000-12082500 GCF_958298935.1 Phragmites australis
AATGAACAGTACTCGCGGGGTAACCGGGATAAACAGTACCCGGAGTGCTCGGGTGAACAGTACCTGGGGGTGCTCGGGTGAACGGTAACCAGGGGTGCTCGGTGAACAGTACCCGGGAGTGCTGGGTGCTCGGTGAACAGTACCCAAGGGTGAAGCTCGGTGAACAGTATCTGGGTGCTCGGGTGCTCGGTGAACAGTATCCGGGAGTGCTCGGATGCTCGGGTGAACAGTACCCCCCCCTACAGTAAAATCTGCCTCGTGCAGCTCCAGAATAGCAGCTATTACGAAGGGAAAAACTAGGCTAAACTAACCTGGGAGTCTCTCTAAATCAAATGTAAAAATGCCTAGAAGGGTGTACAGGGTCTAGACTTTGCTCAACCGCCTAGCAACATGATTCCTAACTCAAATCCACATAAATCCTCATTTGTTCCCAGACTGAAGAACTTTAAGAACTTTGCCACCCTAGTTCCAGATTCAAGGTCTATCCAACCAAAAATGAGCATACTTGCCATGGGAGCCTAGCAGACTCACCCAAGGTCCTTTGCTGAGGTTGGTGACCGCCAGTTGAAGGAGGAAACGACGGAAAGTGGCTCGGAGAAGAAAGGAAAAACTGCTGCTTCCTTGCTTCTCCCAAAGAACACCAAACAAGTTCAGAACCAGCTCAAATTCCTTCGGGGAAACTGAAAACGAATTGGATGGACGAGTAATCCTTGAGCTGGTGGTCACGTGAGTACCACATACGTACCTTGATCTTGCTCCCAGAGGTAGGGATCCAAAGGGGAAAAAGGGAGCCTAAGAGAGAGAGTGAGAGACAACCAACTCCAACTTGCTTCCTCAAAAAGCCTTATCTGGTGGAGTGGGTGAGTAGTACGTATGGGCAAGCTTTTTAGGGGGAGAGAGAGTGTTGTTGCCCACCTATAGAGAGATATTTTCCACCCAAGTGGGCCCCATTTACCTAGAGGAAAGTCCAGACTTGCTTCTAGCTCTTTTATTTCTCTTAGTTTTTCCTTCTCCCACCTCATTGATTCAAAGTGAGGTGCTCCAGTGACCCAAACTCTCAATGTAACCAATCATCTTGATCACATGAGGACTAAATGGACTGCCTTCCGTTAATTTGCACGCAAACAAGGACTTGGAGGTGTTGAACCTCCTAGCCCTAGCTTGGTTCTCAAACATGCCTTAGAGTCCCACAATCATATTATGAGCATCCACGTACTCATATTGCTTCTGAAGCTCAGAGGACATAGTGGCAAGCATGAGATAACTAACATCAAGTGAACCATTGGTATGCTTCTCATAAACCCTCCGATTAGCGGTAGATGCATTATCAGCTGGTTCACCATGATAGGGAACCTCTAGAACATACTCCTTTTTCTCTTGTTTGAGAACAATTCTCAGATTTCTATACCAATCAAAAAAGTTTGTTCCAGATAGTTTTCATTTTTCAAGAATTGAACGCAAATTAAAACTGGAATTGGCATTAACAGTAGGTGCAATGATCTACAATAGAATAAATATGCAAAGTTTATCACTATGTTTATGGAAACCTTTCATTAAATAATTTAACAAAAGATACTCCCACTATATGCTTTGAAACTGTTTCCCTCTAACGACATATAGTGGAACAAGATCCGTATTCAACTAGGTTCTAGTGAGCTTTGGCATCACTGCTAGAAACTTAGGTGACATAGGTAAGCAACATCTTGCTAACCACATCCCTATGTAACCCTTGTTTGTTAGGTGGCATCGAATACCCCGGCCCCAGCACTATGCCCCAAAGCCCAAAACCATTTTGATACCTTTGTTAAGTAAACCAACACTATGCGTGTGGATGTTCAACATCAACCCTAATTGGTTAAGTTAAAAGATGGCACCCTGCTTTGGTAGACCTACCAAACAATGATCAAAGCCTAAGTAGGTGCTGCTATTGGAAGGGCATCAATTATTCTTACTTTTTTTGAGTGAAGCTATTCTATCATGTAAACATATCCATCTCATAGAAAACATGAATAAAATAGCATGAAAGGAACATAACTAAGCATCACAGGCAAACATATTAACTGTGACATAGTATGGCACCTTCACATGGTGATCTCTATTGCCATGGTCCCTGTCCTCTAATTCATCATGCTTCGAGTCTTCATGGTTATGTATTAGTCCGTTACACCTAATAGCACTAGACCAATTACATGAGAATATGAAGCATCACATGTCAGCACGCAGGCTGTTATACAATAACATGATAGCCTTGGGTTGCAATTAACCAAGACACGTAGGCCATGAAACTTACAATCATGCATCACACACATAATAAGGCCATACTAGTCACAACATTCTCTGAAAAAATGAGTTAAGCGTGGAATAGAATTCTAATTTCGCAACATCAATAGGTTATCTTTAAAAACCCTAGGCTCGGACAGCACGGCGGTCTCGCTATGAAATCGCTATGAAAATCTCATCGGATTGATCATATCAAGTCAATTCTGAATCATTCACAATGCCTCAATTTTCATTGGATCAATCATATTGATCATCGTGTGAGGTTTTATAGAAACAACGACAACACATACAACCTCGATCTACTGTTCTCCCAACCATTAAGCGGCACATGCTATCAGCCCTGATGGTGATTCTAGCCAGCAGGGGCAAGTCGCATACGCGGCCAGGTGGGAGATCGAGCTAATCTTTTTGGTCGTATGGCTCCATCGACTTGCACCTCATCCGATCCCAATCACACCAAACCGTGAAGTGACCAATCCATCACATGAACCGATCACTAAAATAATAGATCTTATCTATTACTACCACATATACAATATATGTGATCGATCTAGATCAAAAACTACGCAAGATGGCTCTGATACTACTTTAGGGAATGGGTAGGCTATGCTAGCCTAAAACAAAAAAATTTCTACCGCATTCACCCAGGAAATCATGATAGTAGGAGATCATAGATCATTACTGCTTGATGCGTAGTGTAGCGGAAGAAGAGTTGGCGTAGACCGATCCAACATCGTGCGCTTGAGAAACTTCTCGATTAGATCCGCGACTAGCCCCGTACAGGTGGCCACGCTCCTTGACAAACTCCGAGCAGGTGGTCGTGCTCCTCGACTAAAATCCGAGCAAGTGGTCTTGCTCCTCGACCAACTGCGAGCAGGTGGTCATAGTCCTTGACCAACTTCGAGCAAGTGGTCGTGTTCGTCGACCAACTCCGAGCAGGTGGTCGTGTTCCTTGACCAACTCCCATTCGAGTCGCTGAGAAGATCAGCGTTGTAATAGCAGCAATGCCTCTATGGTATTCACACGTACTGGGCAATGTAACACCCTAATTTTCAGATTTCTCAAATTTCTAAATTTTTCCAAGATTATTGAATAGCTTCACCAGTAGAATAGGTTTAAAACCTATTTTCTTGATCAATCAATCAATATAGGTTATTATTTTTTGTTCATTGCATGTTGAGTTTTGTTAGGAGCTAGGTAAATGCATTAGAGTTCTTTTTCTTTTCTTTCTCTTTGGTGTTTTGAGTGAAAAAGATTTTGAAAAGGTTTTTACAAAACTCAGTAGTGAATAAGTTAAGGATCTTAATGGTTGGAATTCAAAGTCTTTGAATTCATCATCTATTCAATCCTTGATCATACCTGATCCTTCTCTAGTTCAATTAAAATCTTATCCAAACCTTTGTTTAAAGTTAATCTCTCCTCGTTTGCAAATTCTACCCAAATCCAAATTCAAATTCCTTATCTACTCCTATTCTTGTTCAACCTCATCTTTTTCGTTTCTCTAAATTCACTCCAAGCTCAATTCAAATTCAAACCCTATTCAAATTTCTCTGCAAAAGCTACTTTTCTAAATCCTAGATATATGTAAAATGTCTTTGGGCTCAATCTTGCTCAAGTCCAAACCCTTAGCCAAGACTTCTAGATGGCCCAACAAAGGATCCACGAAATCTATAAATTTTCGCAGAGTCCTGGACAGCCTCATCTTTGCATGATGTTTCGGAGTTCAAAACGGTCTCAAATGCAAATCATGACAATACCAAAGTTGTAGGTCTCGTCGAGAGCTTCGATTTGAACCTATGGAAGTCCTCTTTTGGATAATTGAGCTAGGAGTTATGGCCCCTAAAATCAGTGCTGTGCAGATAAGTCCAAGTTCAAATAGTTTATCTTGCGGTGCATTTTTGGAAATTAAGATGGCGTTTTCAGAAGTTCCAATGACTACCAAAGTTGTAGATATTTTCGAGTAATATAATTTAAAATCAAGAAACGTCCAATTTGGAGTCTGGATGATGGAGATAACATCCTCAGAATACAGAGCTACGGAAAAAGAAATCGTAACCGACTCGAACTCGAATCCAATTCGTGTTCGGTTTGGACTCCACTTCAACCAGCCACCCTAGCCCCATATATATGAGTTGTACACTCTCTCCTACCCCTATTACAAGCCCCCAAGCCCTAGAAGTCACTGCTTCCATGTCCGTGCGTCACCGGAGCGCCGCCGTTCGCCGGAGCCGCCGCCGCCGCCGCCCGTGATGCGCTACGTTGTCTTCTCCGCGAATCTTCCTTCCTCGACCATCAAAACAAGGTGAGGACCCTTTCTTCTCCTCCCTTACTACTGTTTTAGCATCATACTAAGTCTCTAGATAAGCCCTAGCCCCGACCAAAGCCCGATCTACGCCGTCACGGTCGTCACCGTCGTGGACAGCTGTGGGACAGCCGCGCTGTAGCCGATTGGCATCGATGTTCCCGACCAACCAGAGGTCAAATCACCAAGATCTTTCACCGGTGCATGTCCCATGATGTTCCCTACACCCTCACCAATCAGGTCGTCCAGTAGAGCAGCCAAACTATTGAAATCAAGGTCGACATACCCGCTGTCCGGTTTTTGGACATGTTCTGCACGCGCACCAGATTTGCATTCGTGTTCCCCATCAATCCGAAAGCCGTATGGATGCACGAACTGCATCACGGCGTGTCCCATGGAGTCTTCTACGTGACCCTAGGAGCCCATCCCCGTTTGTGCAGCGACAAGACCAGGTCGCCATTGCCAACCACAGCACGTCGCAGCCATCACCCGTCTCATCTCTACTGATCGTTCTTCCTCTCAATGGATGATCTATCAAAACCCATGCCATAGCATTGTGTTCCCAGAATATATGAACATCTCTATTCAAACGGTTTCTCAAATTTCATAGCCAATCTCTGGGAACGCTAGCGTCTTCATTCCTGAATCTGTTCACAGTCACCACCAAACCTAGAAGCAGTCATCGCTGTTTTGCCGCTACCTCGAATGACCCCTTCCAAAACCAACAATACCGTTGAGTTAATCTTTCCGCATTCTACGCCATGCTTCCCTCGTTTCACTGAAACACCATTGAAGCCGACATCGATGTCTGTGGCCACGTACTCGATCGCCATCTCCGACGAAACCCGAACCACCACCGCTATATAGAGAGACTAGTAGTATCCTTAACGTAGAAGCGGAACCTTCGGCCTTTTTGATCAATCATAGGTGGTCGATACTAGATCTCAGTGTATCCCTTCTTTAATCCAAGATGTGACTTGCATAGCATGCCAAGTCAACGCCACATCAGTCTCCTTAGCCTAGTCAGCGAAGTCTAGTCAGCCCTACACTTCTTGAATCTTGCACAATAATGTTGTCAAGCCTGACACAATGATTGTGCAATAAAGCCTTTCCCATAGGAAGATAGTTCCGGAAAATCAGCATTTTCTTTTCAGTCTAATCTATCTCTCGAAAGCTGTTCTCTTTTCATCTTAACTCCGATTTAGGCGATTCTTACGTCTAAATATTTCTAAAATCATCCCTATCCAACCATAGTGTTTTTAAAGTGTTTTAGTGATGTTGGTATGTTTTTCTTAGTGTTTGCTTTGTGTTGTTTGTCAGTAGTTCTCGCGATTAGTCGATAACGTTCCGAAGCAGTTCGAGGGACTTCAAGACCAAGATTTTGACAGCACTGAGCAGCATTGGAAAAAATGCAAGTGTCGTTGATCATATTGAACCTATGTTTTTAAATGTTTTGTTTTACAAAATTGAATGCATTGTCTGTCAATATGATGGGTAGTCACCTATGTTAGGATTTTCCCTAGATTTTCCCTTATCATCCTTTGTAACCTAGATGGTTTATGGTTAGGTGTATTTTATGGGTAGATTGCTTAGCTATGCTTTTGGGATGTTGAGAAGTGTCATAATCTTGACAAATAAACATATGCAACAATGGTCGTTAATGTGTTAATGGTTTAGCAACATGGAACCTTAGGCCTTGAGCAAAGTGGTTTTGATGGTTATCATGGTTATGATGCTGGTTTAGTGTTTGCTCAAGTAACCTAAGTAAGGACCGGTTCGTGGAGCGACAACCCAAGAAGTAACATACCAACCATGAGGCTGATATGGGTAAGGCGTGACATACTGATTAGAGTCTCTCCAGTGTGTGTTGTGTCAGCGCAAAAGGGGGTTTCTGGGTAGGAGTTGAACTCGCGTAAAGCCTGGCGGTGAAACCTAGTGGGCAGACACATACTGGGTTAGTCTCTGGTTAGTGGAAAGTGTCGTACAATGATTCTTGGCGGCACACCACTGGCGTGTGTTAAGTGTTTGCGCAACACGGCAACATGGAATTCACTGACTCGTGGGAAAAGATGGAGAACCTCTACAGAGTGTAAAACTGTTATAACAGCTGTGCTCACGGTTATGAGAGACTTGGATCCTCACATGATTAGTGGGTTGTGGTTATGAGTTTGGTTGTGGTTATGGTTCTGGTATAGGGAGTATTAGATGGTTGTGATTATGGTTCTGGTACAGGGAGTACTAGATGGTTGTGGTTATGGTTCTGGTACAGGGAGTACTAGATAGTTGTGGTTTTGGTTATAGTACAGGGAGTACTAGACGGTTATGGTATGCAAGGTGGGGAGCCTTGTATGCTGCGTGTTGGTCTGTATGGGTTATATTCACTTAATAATTGCTTAATGCTTTTGAGTCCAAATATATTTTCATTACTCGCATTTATGCAAAGATACCATGTGTTAGCCTATTCTTGATATAAGCATGCATATCATTACTTTCCCCCACTTGCTGAGTGCTGCTGCTCAGTGAGTGGAGATGTTGAAGATTATCAAGATGAGGTTGTGACGTTCTAGGCGCGTGTCTCCCGGTCGGTTGCCTGCGGTGTTGTTGGGCACTAGTGCTTCTGTTCCGCTGCAGATATCTTCATAGAAGATAATATATATCAATTGCTGTAAGAGTTTAGAGTTTATTTTATAAAAGTATTGCTTTTGTTACTTCACCTGTGACGTCCTTATGTGTGTTGAACATTCTGGGCACATATAAGCCGTATCTGATTTTGGCCGTTAAAACCGGTTGTGACAGGCAAAAACATTGAGTGCCGATGTGCTAGCACCGCACACATGGCTAGGGTTTTGGGAGATCGTGTGGAGGGTAGTGGCTAGGATTTCGAAGTGGCTCAACCTTGACACGCCCTATCCACACCTCTCCTTATATAGAGCTCGCCAATGGGCTCCCATGTTGGAAGCCCTTTAGGACTCTAACTTCTCATGGATCACAATCCAATCAAAACCCATATACGAATCAAATTTGCATGTGTTGTTCCAACCCATTAAGTGTGTGACCTGTCAGGTTCATGTACAATGGTTATGACTCAGAAACTTTTTCCAAACCGAAATCAATAGCAGTGCCTAGTAGGACATGTTGACTCCCGAGTATACAAAAAAGATCATATCGGCTAAACCTTGATATACACATGCACCGATCCCTTCGCCTCGCTAGAAGAAGTCGTGTCCATCCCGGACATCTGCAACGTCCTCTCACGCCTTTTTTTGGGGATACCAGTCAAGCTTAAGGCGAGATACATGCCACCCTTGTGATAGCCCGACCATTCACTTGATCAAATAGTGGATTCATCATGATTAACTGTTTAATCATATTGGCATGGCCATGCACTTTCTCAATCTAACTACCGCGAGGGGCCCAGAGATATCTCTCCTGTTATCAAGGAGGGGCAAAGTTCATCTTGATCACTCATACCCCACGACATGTTTCATGAAAAACCCAAAAACTACCTTTATGACTACCTAGTTACGGAATAGCGTTTGACAGCCTCAAAGTATGCCACTACACATTTTGGGAATCAATGACAATCTTAAGTCTAAGGATCCTGCAGATACACCATTTGAGATAACAACTGATGGCACATCATAAATAATAATCCCACAGTATCTCAAGGTGGGTCTATTCAACATCATGTTCTCTAACATAAATATCCACATTATTGACCTGGTATCTCTATACCTATGATCCATTAAACGTGATCATCAATCAATACATGTTGATCTTATGTATAGTCATTTTTGGAATAACACATTATTCGGTAGTACATGAACATAGATGTGTGATACAATCATCTCTATGATTGCCACTAGCGCATATCACCTTCAAATGTTCTCAAAAAAGAGAAAAAGAGTATGTTCTAGAGGTTCCCTCTCCTGATGAACCAGTTGATAATGCATCTGCCACTGATCGGAGGGCTTACGAGAAGCATACCAACGATTCGCTCGATGTTAGCTGTCTCATGCTCTCCACTATGTCCACTGAGCTTCAGAAGTAATTTGAGAACATGGATGCTCATGATATGATTGTGGGACTCCGAGGCATGTTTGAGAACCAACCTAAGGCCGAGAGGTTCAACACCTCCAAGTCCTTGTTTACGTGCAGGTTAACAGAAGGCAGTCTAGTTAGTCCTCATGTGATCAAGACGATTGGTTACATTGAGAGCCTGAAAAAATTTGGTTTTCCCCTTAGTCCCGAGTTGGCTACAGATATGATTCTCCAGTAGTCCCTTGCGAGCTTCAAGCTGTCCATTTTGAAATTTCATATGAATAGTATGGAGAAGAGCATGGCTGAATTGCTTGAGATGCTTAAGACTACTAAGGAAAGCAATAAGAAAAGCTCTAGTCATGTGATGATGGTTCAGGAGGATAGCAAGAAGAGAAAGCGCAAGGCCAAAGCTAAAGCATTAGATGAGATGTCGAGCTCAAAGCCTAAGCCTATTGGAAAGTCCAAGGCTGGCCCTGCTGCTTCTGATGCTTGCCACCACTACTACAGAAATAGGTTTATATGCCAGCCCATCACTGCCGGTTTCTTACGAGACGACAATGAATGAACATCAGTGCTGGTTTGTATCATGGACTGGCACTAAAAGTCCATTTGAAAAGAACCGGCAGTGAAAATCCACTATCACTGCTGGCTCATGGCTAGAGCTGACGGTGATGGTGGATGACAGTTTATTTTAAAAAATTCATAACTTTTTCATACGAAGTCGGATGGGGACAAACTTTATATTAAAACTGTAGCCCTCGACGAGATCTACAACTTTGTTGTTGAAAACTTTTCATTTGATATCATTTAGATATCCAAATAATCATTTGAAGTTTCAGATAGAAGATGTCAAAAGGATTGCATATGCTAATGGTATCACTAGTACTTCTGTGGTGGGATGGTAAGGACGTATCGCACGAGCTGAGAGGTTCTGAGTTCGAGTGTCATGAACTGCACGAGCGCGTATTTCACACAAAAAATCTCATGACTCACTGCCAGCTGAAGCCTTCAGCCGACAGTGATAACCCCTTCGCTGCCAGTCTCTAGACTGACAGTGATAGTCGGGGACTATCACTGCCCGTTGCTCACTGCCGGCTCCAAAATAGGCAGTGAAACCCCTTTATGGGCCGGCAGTGGAGGGGTTTTTTGTAGTAGTGCACCACTGCCATAAGCATGGCCATTGGCGGAGGAACTACATGCTATACTTGAAAGAACTTAAGAAGAAGAAGGGAAGTAAGACTTCCACTACATGTATAAATGTTATTAAAACTAATCTTGCTATGTGTTCTAATGATTCATCGGTATTTGATACCGGATCGATGATTCATACTTGCAAATCGTTGCAGGGACGAAAAAGGACTAGGAAGTATGCGAGAGGCGAGATGGATGCTTGTGTCGGCAATAGTGCAAAAGTTGCTGCGTTGGCTGTCGGTGTTTATTCCTTATTGCTACCCTCATGATTAGTTTTGGAATTAAATAATTGTTATTACATTCCTGCTTTGGGTAAAAACATTATCTCTTCTTCATGTTTGGAAGAACGTGGATATGATTTCATACTAAAGAACAAGTGTTGTTCGATTTATTGAATGGTATGCTCTATGGTAATTGTCCATTGGTGAATGGAGTATGTATTCTAGATCTTGAGGATGCTCCTATCTATAACATTAATACGAAGAAGTCTTAGCTTAATGATTTGAATCCCACTTTTATTTGGCATTGTAGCTTCATATAAATGAGAAACGCATGCAGAGGCTCCATAAAGGTGGTCGAGGAGAGAGGTCGAGTGTGTTGTTGGCCCTTGTACATACTGATGTATGAATCAATGAGCTCTATCGCTAGAGGTGGTTTTTAGTACTTCATTACTTTTACCGATGACTTTAGTAGATATGATTACATCTATCTAATGAGGCACAAGTCTGAGTCATTTGAAAAGTTCAAGGAGTTTCAGAATGAAGCACAAAATCAACTTGGCAAGACAATTAAATTTCTATGGTCTGATCTTGGAGGTGAATATTTGAGCCATGAGTTTGGTGATAATCTAAAGCAATGTGGAATTGTTCCACAGTTGACTCCACCGGGGACACCTCAATGGAATGGAGTGTCTAAACAGAGGAAATGGACTTTGTTGTACATGGTCCGATCCATGATGAGCCAATCTGATCTTCCACTATCCTTCTGGGGATACGCTTTAGAAACTGCTGCGTTCACTTTAAATTGGGTTCCATCTAAATCTGTAGAGAAGATACCATATAAGATATGGACTGGGAAGCATCCCCGGGTTGTCTTTCCTAATGATCTAGGGTAGTATGTAAAACATTTGACGTCTATTGAGCTCACTCCCAAATCAGATAAATGCTTCTTTGTGGGGTATCCTAGGGAAACCAAAGGATATTACTTCTATAACTGGGAAGAAGGCAAAGTGTTTCTCACCTGGAATGGTGTTTTTCTGGAGAAAGAGTTTCTGAAGGAACATCAGTGAGAGCATGGTGGAACTCGAAGAGATTCGGGAACCATCGAAAAGTGTTTCAGCTCCTACTGAACCACAATTGGATGTCACGGAACATGTTCTGGAGACACCAGTCCAAGACGGTGGGAAAGGATCAGTCGCGCACCTGAGAGGTTTATGTTCCTAACAACGGAGCAACGTGATATATTATTGTTAGACAATGATGAACCTAATATGTACTCGGAAGCGATGGTGGGATCGGACTCTCAGAGATGGCTTGGAGCTATGAGATCTGAGATAGAATCCATGCACGATAATCAAATTTGGAACTTGGTTGATCCACCTGATGGTGTCAAAGCAGTTGAGTGCAAATGGGTTTTTAAGAAAAGGATAGACGTTGATGGAAAGGTTTCAGGCAAATTCAAGGTATTGATTATGATGAAACATCTTCTCCCGTCGTAATGCTAAAGTCTATATGGATCATCCTGGTAATTGCCGTATATTATGACTATGAGGTATGGTAGCTGGATGTCAAAACGGCTTTCCTTCATGGAAACCTAAGA
Organism: Phragmites australis; assembly: GCF_958298935.1. Taxonomy (NCBI): domain Eukaryota; kingdom Viridiplantae; phylum Streptophyta; class Magnoliopsida; order Poales; family Poaceae; genus Phragmites; species Phragmites australis. Next base: position 11,811,633 of record NC_084929.1, read on the forward strand.
TGAGGATGTGTACATCACACAACCTGAAGGTTTTGTCGATCCAAAAAATGCCAGGAAGATATGCAAGCTACAAAAGTCTATGTATGGGTTGAAGCAAGCTTCTCAGAGTTGGAATCTTTGTTTTGATGAGGTGCTCAAAAGGTTTGGTTGCATCAAGAATGAAGAAGAGCCTTGTGTTTACAAAAAGGCTACTGGCCTCGTGTTTACAAAAAGGTCTTGTATGTAGATGACATATTATTGATCGGGAATGATATTAAGATACTTGATGTTGTCAAATCTTCATTGCAAAAGAGTTTTTCAATGAAAGATCTAGGAGAGGCAGCATACATATTGGGCATAAAGATCTAAAGAGATAGGTCGAGAAGGCTGATCATATTAAGCCAGAGTACATATATCGACAAGGTATTGAAAAGGTTCAATATGCAGGATTTCAAAAAGGGTTTCTTACCGATGTCACATGGCATCACTCTTAGCAAGAGTTAGTTGTCGAAGATTAGTTCCTGATAATATATTCGTAAATTGATCGGGTACCTTCGAGTGTAGGGATTAATCACAAGACAAGACAAATGATGTATACAGGTTCGGGCTTCCGATTGGAGTAATATCCTACGTCTTGTGAGGGTGTTGCTACCGTATATTGATGATCTCAAGTACAAGCAATGTGGCTAAGACTATTACAAGGAGTTGATTGGATCTAATCTATTCTAGAGCTAAAGTTATCGAGTAGCTCCTTTGTTGGGAGTCTTGATGCTTGACTCTCTCTTGTTCTATTAGTCGTCATCTTCTCTTCCCCCCAGCCTTTTCGCCTTATATAGGGGTGAGGTATCGACTCCTATCCAGCCGTAGTCGATAGGGAGTTGTCTTCCTTGACGTACAAGTAGATAGATCTGTTTTGAATACTGGTCGTATCGGGTTGGGTAACCAATGTAAACCTTCCTAGTATGTACTTTCTTGATTCCGGGTCTATCAAGTATCGTTGATTTGGAAGCTCCATCGAGTTGAGCACCCTATGGCTAACCGCACTCAAGACCTGAAGAAAAATATTAAAGAACTCAACTGATCTACACCCGACTCTGAGTAGAGTTAAAAAACTTTTTTCTCTTTTTCAGCCCTGCCTGCACAGGATGTCACCGCCTGGTTGAACAAGCTTTTCGCTTCTGGCGCACTGGAATGTGGCATTCTTCCTTACTCCTTAGCGAATCCTCGACCGGATGTAACGATTTTCTTAATGGAAAAGTAGGACCAGTTATTGTCTATTTGATCTAACTTGTCTATATGACTGCAGGCTCCAGTCTTGCGCCAAGAACATATCCTTTCGAGCGAGGACTTTGATCTCGATGGCACTTCTTTCGCTGATGCTGTCAACAAGAAGAAAGGATCAGCCAATGAGGAGGCCGAGGGGTCTCTTCGATTGAAGAGAGTGTCCCCATCTTCTCACCTGCTCCCCGATCCGAGCACTCTCAAGTGCAAGCGAAGGAGCCCTCGGGTATTGAAATCGAAACTCTTATTATCTTCTTATTTCCTTTCAAATTATTAAGTGGATACTTGAATACATTCGGTTTGGATGAGTGGCCTTTTGTTAGGGAATGGCGAGCATACGAGCCTAGTCACCTCCTCAAGCAACTGCCACTCGCAATTACTTGGCCAAAAAGGTAACTCTTCTCGAGTTATTGATTTTCTTTCGGTCACTCTACTAATGATGAATTTGTGTGCGTGGCTTTTTTAGGGGACGTCTGGCGTGTCCTTGCAATTGCCAACTCGAGGGACCGTCATGCCTGATGACTCGACTAGAGAGGTAATTTTAGTCGAATTATCGCTCTTTAGTTAGTCATACTTTCACTAGATAATAAATTCTTATCATCTGGTTCTTTGAAGGCTACTGATGCCTTGGTTTTGCCTGGTCCATGTGTAACTCCTCCACCAGCTCCGCCTGCTGGACCAAGAACAAAGAAGGTGACCACAAAAAGGCCAAAGTCAAGCATCATTTTGCACTTCCCAATTTCAAAGAGGTTTTTCCTAGATCCTAATCTCGAATAGTCGACTGACAGTCTTTTGTTTTCCTCTTCCCTTATTTTGTTGATTGCAGACTATCGACTGAGGCGCAAACCAAGGCTGCTAGCATCTTGACCAGTCATTCAAGGGTGACTTCCCCAGTTGACTCGGCCTCGGCTACAATTCCTCAGACCAGAGATCCTGGCTCGAGCGCGCCCAAAGAAGATCCGCAACTCAAGGGAATCGAAACTTCAATATCAATCACAACCAATGACCCGTGGGCGGCGATAAAGGTTCTTCTCCAGGTTACAGGCGCTCAGGTAGCTGCTGCCAAGGCCAACCACCACAAGAAGCTCGAAGCCAAGAGGGAGAAAATTGAACGTAAGTCTGTCCCTGATCACAAGTGTGTGATTCGATTATTGGGTGACTAACAAAAATTACTTTCCTATTTACCTTTTTTAGGCCTTGAGTCCTCCTATAGCAACAAGGAAAAACTTCTTGCTGACGCAATGAAGAAGATTGACAATGACGTCAAGTATCGGGAGAGACTCAGGAATCAAGTGAACACCACATGAGCTGAAAAGAAGGCCATGATAAGTGAAAGGGATGTTGCCATCGGTCAGAGGGATGCTGCCATCGCTTAGAGGGATGCTGTTGTCCTGGCTCTTCAAGAGCTAAAGGAGCAGACACTCGACCTTATGTCCCAAGTAGCCTCTGCAAGCACCGTCACATTGCTAGGTATCATTAGGAGTTACAATCGCACGCTCGATACATCATTGGTGACAGTCAGGTTCAATTGTACTAGCTAGGAGGCCGCAAACTTGTTGAAATCATCCAGCTGGTGGTTCCAGCCTTTGTCAAGTCTTTGAGGCTTAGTCTACCTAGTGATGATAGTGAGGGGAGTCCCTCGGACTGATGATCCATTCTGCTACGGCACTTGTAAAACATATTTTATGATATGAGAGTGCCCGTAACAATACTACACTTTGCCAGTCGATTATGCTTTTGTTTGCTATTCCATTGTCGATGAAATAGGATTAGCATAAGTAGATGCAATAACTAATAGATACATGTTGTCATTGTTCTCAAGACCGTACGATTACACATCTATCAACACCTGAAATCTTAACTAGATAAGCCATTAGATGTGTGGCCCTTGAATACTCGAGAAGACCGTAATAGTGAGAAAAAGACTAATACAGAGCTAGAAAAAGAAAGAGCATATCGAATTTTTTGTGAACTTTTATCAATTTGCCCATTTGATCAGCATACAAACATGAACTCGATAGAGAGCACACGTGAGGTAGACTAGGACTTCATAACCCTTTTGGCCATTAGGCGTGAGATGTCTAACAATCTCTGTCCTGTTATGCCTCCTGAGGTATAGTTGCTCATCATCGACTCAACACATGCCTCTATTGGTTCTATTTAACATGATCGACACAGAGCCAGATAAAATTTTGCAAAAAATTTATAAAAAATATGGTATTACGATGTAGCCCCCGACCCTATGGTCTAGTAAGAAATTACTCGATCGGAGAGTAGTGTGGGACGTACCTGTACCATTGATCGGAGAGCAGTGTTATAGCTCTCGACTATGTACTCGATAATAGAGTCGGTCGAAGAGTAAAGCTTGTTCTCGACCATGTACTCGATGACTAGTTGGACGAAGAGTAAAGCTAGTTCACGATCATGTACTCGATGACTGAGTCGGACAAAGAGTAAAGGTCATTCTCGACCATGTACTTGATGACTGAGTCGGTCAAAGAGTAAAGCTCGTTCTCGACTGAATACTCAAGAATGCAAGCTCGTGAGTGTTATGGTTTTGACTGCAATCTGGTTATTGAGTAAACTTGAACCACCGGGTAGGTGGGGATTAAAAGTCCCCACTCCCATTTATACTCGTTTTCACCACAACATTGATTTAACGTGTCATAATGGCCGCCCATCCCTCTTTGCAGAGACGAGACAAGCTGTAATGCTATCATGAATTACACCAAACGCACTACGCGCACGAGGCGATGCCATCGTTTCGGATCTTGACGGCTATGTTTACACAGTACGACCCATTTCCTCTGCTATAAATAGAGGGGACTCAAAGCCGTTTGTCTGTCATCTTCTTTATTTCCTATGCCCATTGCCTCCTAGGACGCATAGAGCTTGAAGCCATGGCCTCCACTTGATCTCCGTCTCTTGAGCCGATCCCATAAATCCTCTCCCCTCGGTCTCTCACCATGGTACTTCCTGAGGTCATCATCATCACTTCCTCCGATGACGAGGACTTGAGTAGCAGGCCTAAGAAGGAGGGGGAAGAAGCATCCACCATAGATCGTCGCCGTCCCCTCACTTAGCGCGTTCGCTGTTACATCAAGACCTATGCTTCAGGCTAGAGGCGCAGCACTCTGCACTGGAGAGGAATGAGGATGGTGATGACGGATCATCAACCAAGCCACCATCGAGGTCTTCAACAGTGGAGCACTCGAGTCATCACCAGTGAAGGAGGCATGGTTGCCTTGTCCGTCTCCAACCACTAGATCACCTTCGCGCCACGTAGAAGACCACTCGATATCACCGGCGTCGATCAGCAGCTCCAGCAGGGCCTTGACCTCGGCCACTTTTCTTGGCCCGTATGCTAGTTAGCAGTCTATTACTGGAGTGATCAGTTACCGCCTGAGTGAGGAGTATAAAAGGTTCCTTGACTCATTCATGGGCGAATGAGGGTCCATACGCTTCCAAACTTTTGGAGGTAGTGCATCTTCACTATTTGACAGAGCTAGGTGGATCCTTTCTGCCAATTTTGCACTAGCCACATGGATTAGCGGAAAAGGGAAAGATTATGTAATCGAGTTGCTAACCAAATCAAATGTAATTGACTTACCTGTAATCTACCTTTTCTATGAATAAAACTTTTGAAGTTGGTCGATGTTCCATGAGTGCTCGAGTATCTCGCCGTTTGGAGTAGATAGCCGTACTGATCCAGGTTGAGTGACTTCAACTACTATGTAAGGTCCTTCCCACTTAGGCAATAACTTGTAGTGTTGGGCCTGTTTCTGCACCTTTCGTAGGATGAGGTCCCCAACAGTGAGTTTCCTGGGCTGAATGCTCTGGCTTTGATATCTACACAACACCTGGTAATACTTAGCCGCTCGAATAGATGCTCGATCTCAGTACTCTTGAGTAAATTTATGTCATCCGCTCATCATTGCTCCGGTCTTTCTTCAGAGTAATCTTCCACTCGAGGTGATCCGAACTGCAACTCAGTCGGGAGCATCGCTTCCGCTCCATAAACCAAGAAGAACGGAGTTTCACCGGTGGCTCTATTGGTCGAAGTACGAATGTCCCATAGTACTATGGGAAGTTCTTTTACCCAGCATTTCAAGTAGACTTTTAGCCTATCAAAGACTCGAGCTTTGATGCCCAAATAACATGGTGTATGTAGCCTCCATGTAGACAAGGATAATGCAGGCACCAAATCTGAACTTTGATTAATTTCCATTGTGACTAATATCATTAGTAAAGCTTCTACCATTAATAATTAATTTCCATACCTTGTCTTGTACTTTGCACTTTGATTGTAATACATTATAGCATTGTTCTGTAGCCTCAACAAGTGCACCCTGAATTTCATGGTCTCGCTGAACATAATGAGAACGACTAGCAGCACCTCTATCATTGTCTCGCTAAACATAATGAGAACGACTAGCAGCACGACGGGCCTTTAGTTGTTGCTCCACCCTCTGAGCAACATGCACAAAACTTTGCATATCATAAATAAGGTGCAATTTCAACATGTTCCTGCACATCCCAATTGTAGGACCAAGAACGGCGATTAGAGGGGAGGTGAATAGGCACCTAAACAAATTTCTTATGAAATTGATGACCTTCTCCTATTTCTGAACCCAACACACCTCAAAACCACATGCGGAAGCAAGAGAGATAATAACAGATGGCAAGACTTTCAAAATACACACTCCTCTTTGTTGGAAGACAACTCTAGGTTCCATTTAAGGCCATATCAAGATTCATAGTGCAAGAAAGCAATTAACAATAAGAAAAGCTTTTAAACACAAGAGAACTAGCCACCAGAAAAAGAGATTCTTCAAGTTGATGGATCCAGAGGGATGGGATGGTTTAGGACCAACTCATATGAGAAGATTAAACATCTAGCAACAGGAAGAACACCTCTTACAAGATCCAAAAGGACCAACTCTCAAGGAAATCGAAAATCAACAAGAAAGCACCGAAAACTTGGACCAAAACACGGAAGCCAAAAGCAGGAGACTAGAAGAAGATGAACTCATGCATATGCAAAAACATTTTGTTCATTAGTCTCAGCTTTTGCCAAATTACAAAGTGTTTTTTCTCACAAAAGCTCTCACCTAAACATAGGCTAAGCACTCATCTCTCCCTCTCCACATAGTACAAGTGGAAGGCTCTCAAAACTCTCCAAAAAATCTCAAAGTCTCTACCTCAACCACCAGCCATACCCCTCTATTTATAGGCCAAAGGGGCTTGCTTAACTCTTAAGCAATCGTGTCCCTAAACTATCCTTCCCTAACAATGCACTCCCACCTACCACGAGGGATAGTTTCATCCGAATTTTTTTCCGTCCATCGGATGACCATGGCACCTCCATGACTTAGCTTCGCCTCAACGCTAGTTTCGCGATGATGCCATGTGCACTCCATCCTTCCATGGTTTTGAGGCCAAACTGCGAAATAGCCTTGAACGCTTCTCAAAGCGTGACTCACTGCCGCTTGCTCTAACCCCAAGAGAGCATTCTGATGATGACGCCTGTACTTTGTCTTGCGATATTGACTGCCAGCACGTCTCTCCTGATCTCAATCCCTCTGAGCCACCTTGTCACTTGCACTGACATCCGTTTCGCTTGACTTTATCAACACGCCATCTTCATCCTTTCTTACATGTTTTGCTTGACCTCCATGTGCATAGCTAGGATCACCCATGACTCCACCGTGCCTCCTCGATCATCTGGCACCAAGCACCCTACTTGGCCCCAATCATCCCATCGTCGGCTGCCAAGTAGCATCCACCACGTGCACAACACAAGACAAGCAAACACATATCTCCAAACCATCTCTAGTTAGTTCCAGATTGAAATCCTTAGCTTAAGGCACATCCCAAAAAATTGTGAATACCGGATGATCCGACGTCCACACCTCCTGAGCGTCAGACCATCTGGCGTGTTCAACAACCCAGACCGGTCGTCTAGAATCCACTCTGCAAGAAGTAGTCCAGCGTATACAATTTCACATTGCCGGACAATCCGGCGTGTTCATTTTCGCCAAACAACCATTCTGTAATCTCTCTGCAATTAATGGTCTAGTGTATTCTCTGGCATTCACATCTTCCATCGCTGGACCATCCGGCGCATGTAAGTCCACCAGAGCTGATTTGCAACTTCTCTGGAAGAAATGCTTCGATGTTCACAGTGCCCATCGCTGAACTATCCAGCGTGTACTTCAACCTTTTCTTCTAAGTTGAAGTACTCTAGCGTAAACACCATCTGAACACTAGACCATCTGCCATGTTCATTTTCCTCAGCGTCGAATCATCTGGCGTGTACAATTTTCCTGGTCTCAGAGACAAACACGCCAACTACATTTCTCTCTAGAACTTTGTTTAGCCATGATCATAATTGCAACACATATTCATGCTCGCGCAATCCAGAAATCAACAAACCAAAATAACAACATTGTCAAACACTCATCATATAAAAACTAAGGAACATTTCAACTTGGTTTCTCACCAATTAAGACCAATAATAAACCAATACATAGTGGCATTCTCATCGTCTTGCACACCTATACAGAACATCAAAAATTCCATCTCCTTATAATAAGCATCCACACTAAGATCACCTTGCTCAAGTCACTGTAAATGACTATACAAGGTTCTAGTAAAATGTTCCCGAACTCTCATCTTCAACATCATAAACATGGTGATCAGAAGCACGAGAACACCTTCCAATATGAGCATCACATCATGGAGGTAGACTTGTATCAATTGCAGCAATAAAAGTTTTCATCATCTCAGCAAAACCACAATCCATGCTATTCTCCAAGTAGCAACATGTGTCTTCGAATCCACCCCTAACTTCTGCAGGAATGTTAGGATCAAAAAAAGGACATGGCACATCAGGCAATTCATCAAAAACACCATGATTGGAAGCTTTAGCATTAACAGCTTTAGAATTCCCCAAATTCACCATCTTACAAATTTTGTATAAATAGAAAAATAGAAAAATTCAGAAGTACCATGAGCAACCCGAAATCTGATACCACTTAATGAGCACACGCTTCCGATGCTCAACTTTTTTCCCAACCTTTCACGGTACAATCTTAGTAACAAATACTTCTCTGAATTTCAAGCAAGGAACAACAAACTAACTTGTCCTCTGTATTCTTCACTTCAATAACAAAGCAGAAGTAATCTCACACCAAACAATCCAAGTATTGACACGAACAACAAATAAAGAACAGTAGCAGTTCTGGAAGATAAAAGGAGTTCAACTTACACGAAGATGTAATCTAAATCCACCACATGGTTGCACCACAATTAGAAGGATGGATCTCAAAGGAAATCAAGGATGCACTCAGATCAAGCAAATTTGATCATGTCCTTTTCCAAGCCCAAAAGTAGCGGCAGCAGAAGCTCACCATGAGGATCAGATCCCCATCTCTCTTATTCTTGAGGAAACCCTCCAACAAACAAAAAATAAAATAAGTCTGAGGATACAAGGGCACTGGCCCTAGGTTTTAAGGCATGCAGGCCAGCCAATACTTCTAGTTGGACTCGAACTAGACTGGAGACTTTGATTCGGACTCAACACAACCCGACACATATTTCGACCATCGGCTTCACCTCTCGCAAACCGCCACAGGTCTTCAGATGGTGCTGCCTTCAGAGACACACTGCAGCTAAGGGCCGAGGAGGTTGCGGACTACCTCCCCTAGTGTATTCATTGGCTTCACCTCTACCAAACTCAACAGGGCTCCGGATGGTGCTGCCTCCGAAGCCTAACCGCGGCTAAGGGCCATGGGGATCACAAACCACCTCCTTTAGCCAAGCCATCGGATTCACCTTCGACAAACCACTGTGGGGCTCTGGATGGCGTTGCCTCCAAAGTCTCACTACAGCTAAGGGCCGTGGGAGTCGCGGACCACCTCCTCCAGCCCAGCTGTCGGTGTATCAGGAACCGGGGGTCCCTGAGTCCCGAGGCCCGGCCAGCCATCCGCCACATGGCGCCATTCCACGAGGTTCCTCCTAAAGGATGAGAAAAGCTCAAGTCCCGGGAGAAGGTGCTCGGGGTCACAGTCAGTGGTTCCCGAGCACCCCAGTTCCCCGATGATCCATAGAGTCTAAGTACCGGGAAGAAAGTGCTTGGGGGGGGGGGGGTACCCGGTCACCCCCGAGCACCCTAGTCCCTCGACGATCAGAAGAGCTAAGTTCCGGGAGAGAGTGCTCGGGACTGCGTGCGGCAGCTCCCGAGCGCTCGGTTCCCCGAGGATCCGTGTAAGAGTGCTCGGGAGAGAGTGCTCGGGGCTACATGTGGCAGCCCCCGAGCACTCGGTTCCCCGAAGGATCGTGCAAGAGTGCTCGGGAGAGAGTGCTCGGGGAGGTGAACAGTACCCCCGAGCACCCGGTACCCCGAGGGCAAGGATAGGCATTCTCGGGAGAGAGTGCTCGGGGAGGTGAACAGTACCCCCGAGCGCTCGGTGCCCCGACGACCCAGAAAGGCCCTCGAGGGGCCCGCCGATGAGGTGTCCACCAGTAAGAGGTCCGAGGCCGCATTTAATGAGCGTGCGTGGCCTGACATCTCCAACTGCTCCCGTCGCGGCGTCAGTTCCTACCATGTTTTGGCAGAGAGGCGTGGGGCTATTAATTGCACGGGTCCCATCCCGTATCATCCGGCTTGTCTCGAGATAACATCGCGAGGATCAAGGCGTTCCGTCTGCCGCCCTGCCGTGGCAGAGGAACAAGACAGGGCGGGCATGCCGGGTTGCTCTGCGGCTGCCCGGTGGGCCCTCTCCACGGCGCCCGTTGCCAGGGCGTTTATGGTGACAGGTGACCGGGCGTGCGACGCATTTTCCACCCCCGGTCACTTCACCGAGAAGAAATGATGACGCCTTTCCCAGTCATGGCGTCTTGGAACTTGTGCCCCCTCCTTCCCGTTAGGGGCATGTCTCGGCCGGCAAGTACTTAAAAGAGCCGACAACACAGAAGCAAGGGAGATAGACCAACAAGGAACCAACACAGGCAATAGGCAACGGACTCACACATATACGAACTCGAGCTCTCTCGGAGAAGAACAAGGAGCCTCAGGCTCTTAGTTAGGCCAATATTTTTGTAACCAGCAACATCCTTGAGGGACTTCCTCAGGACAGTTATTGCATCCATACAGGAGTAGGGTATTATGCCCCCGTGCGGCCCGAACCTATCTAAATTCCGGTGCATTTACTTCTTTCTGCACTAGGTCATCACCCCCACCACCGGTTATTGCATTCATTCCATTTATTGCTCCGACGAACTTATTCAGGATCATCCCCCCGGTCGAATCTCTAAAAAGGGGTCTCTCGGGATCCCTGCGATAGGAGTTAATCCTCCGACACCAGCCATCAGCTTCACCTCCACCAAATGTCATGGGGCTCCGGATGGTACTGCCTCCGGAGCCAAATAGCCAAATTGCAGCTAGGGGCTGAGAGAGTCATGGACTGCTTCCTTCGGCCCAGCCATTAGCTTCACCTCCGACAAAACACCACGGGGCTCTGGATGGCACTGCCTCTGAAGCCTCACTGCAGCTAAGGTGCCGAGGGGGTCATGGACTGCCTCCCCCGACCCAAGCATCGGCTTCACCTCTAGCAAACGCCATGGGACTCTGAATGGCGCTGCCTCTGGAGCATAATCATGGCTAAGAACCGAGGAGGTCGCAGACTACCTCTTCTGACCCAGCCATCAACTTCATCTCCAGCACTCCATTGGCTCCAAATGGCGCTACCTCCATAGCCTCAGTGTAGATAAGGGTTAAGGGGTTGTGGACCACCTCCTTTGGCCCAACCATTGGCTTCACCTCAGACAAACCACCACAGGGCTTCGGATGGAGCTACCACCAGAGCCTCACCGTAGCTTAGGGTTAAGGGTGTCGTGGACCGCCTCGTCTAGCCCAGCCATTGGCTTCACCCCTACCAAATGCCGCAGGGCTATAGATGGCACTCCATTCGAAGGCTAACGGTAGCTAAGGGCCGCGGAGGTCATAGACCACCTCCTCCAGCTTCACCTTTGATAGATGCCGCAGGGATCGAGATGGTGCTACCTCCAGAGCCTAACTGCGGCTAAGGGCCGAGGGGGTCACGGACCACCTCTCGTGGCCCAGCCATTGGTTTCACCTCTAGCAAAACTGACACAGGGCTCTAGATTGTCCTGCCTCCGTAACCCATCTACTGAGCTCGAGGTGGATTGCCTTGAGTTGGACATTTGGAACAAATGTTGAGAGGAGTCTGAACCGGCATTGGATAGAAGAAAGGGTATATCATGCTGAAAGCACACAAAGACATGCCTATCCATATATTTGAAGAATCGTCACAGATTTCGATCCCAGAGAAAACACTAAAGCGGTTCCAAGGATTTAGTTATATTACTCAAAACTTGGACATCTAATGAACCCTTACAAAGAGGAACACCGTCATACAGGAAGCAAATCCTGAGAGAGCAAATCAGAGAGAGAAAGAGTACAAGGTGACAAAAGAAAACTCTGGAGCCCTAACAATGGACATGAATGAAGTGGCGTATGCGCTTCATCTGAGGCCTACCGCCGCAGAGGCTGATGCAGTAGCTAGCCTCCAAGCTATTGGAATACGAGGACGAGGATGATGAGACCTCCTCCACAACCTTCTTTCCCTCCTCCTTGGCTTATTTTTTCATCCAGGCCACCCCTTTCTTCACTTCCACCTTCTCCTCCTCATCGATCTCCTTCATTAGGAGATCTGAGTCGACCTCTTCTTCATCACTGGAGATATTGATGATCTCAATGGGAGCGGTCACTCGGACTGGAGGTGGAGCCGGAGTAGCGGGAGGCAGTCCCCTCTGCAAGGATGGAAGCACGATTTTCATCGGTTCTAACCTTGCAAGCACTGGCTCTAGCCTTAAAAGCATGTCTGTGAAATCGCTTGCCTCTGGAGGCACCACAGTAGGAGGATCCAGGGCAGGCATCGGAGGTGATGAACCAGTTGAGGCCATCTTCATTTCCAATGATGAGGAGGAAGAAGGCGCCATGCTCAAGCCAAAGAGATGCTCTCCCTCACATGGCAATGAGGGATCAGCTGGGTGAACTCCAGCTTTTATAGCCAAACTGATCAGTCACACACGCCCGGGGAAGGAAAGAGAACAGTCACCGGCATCGCTTCATTGCACTTCCCATTACTCCTCTGGGGGCCTATGGCTACATCCTGGTCAACTCCTGTACGCATGGCAACATCCTTTGGCAACACCCTGAATTTCTGTGTGCATGTCTCATCGCATTTATCACTCAGGCCTCCTTTCGGCGTGTGCAAGGGACGCGGGCATGAAACCCTTGGCCAACCTACATATTACCCAGTCAGCTACGCCACTGTCACTTCACATGCTTAAATACTTGGGCCAAAAAAAATGAGGAGAATGCCTTGCTTCTACAGACAATTTTCACTGCCACGTTTCAAGTGGCAAAAGGACTCACCATCAGGGGGGCTAAAGGGCTAACTCCGGCCCCCACATGGGCTCTGAAGTGTGTGCCTCCATCCCAACCTCAACGGCCTTCGCCTCCAATGACTGCCACGCCTCCATCCTTCACATAGCCTCCGGAGCCCAGGGGGAACAAAGTAATTCCCTCTGAACAACATCGCCTCTGTCAGAGCCTTGCCACCATCACTTATGATCACTACGGAGAGACTCCCGATGGCGAGGGGTTGTTCAGGAGATATTGACTATGAGGTTGTGCTGGAGCTAATTCCTTCTAAAATCTTCTCACCTTTGCGAACCTCGGGGCCAACAGATGAGAGGGTACTGTTGGGGGATATACCCTAGCCCATAGACATTATCAAGGAGTTTCTATCTGGCGCTGCCCTGAGGCCCTAAGGCTCTGAGCTCCCCACAAAGATACAACCCCTGGAGGCCATAAGGGCTCATTAGGCTGCTCCTTCTCCAGGAGGTGTAGGTAGCTAGCTTCCAGAGGAAATATCAGCAAAGAAAGAACACCACCTACAGTCATCAGACACGAAGTGACCAGCAGTTAAAGCCACTGCAAGTGTAGGCTATCCTGACACCCGGGACAGGGTGGCGCTATGCTGCAATTAATAAACTGGCTCAGCATCGTACCGTGTTGCCATAATAGATAATATAATATCTTCTAGGTGGGGGTAAATATATTTTTACGAGGACTTGAGCTATGTAAGTTCGACTGGTCCTGGGTCCCTGTGGTATGGCGGTAACTTGTACCGTCATCTCTGTAGAGGCATGTTTGTATATTTACACCCTGAATGGCACTATAAATACATATGCCCGACCACTAGACTAGGGGAACAAAATCTTTTGATGATCAATACACAAGGTGTTCCTTCCTCTCCACTTCTTCTCCAAGCTTAAGCCATTCGTGTGAGTGTGCTCTCGCCGTACTTGTTCATTGAAGAGATTTTCTTCCACCAACATAGATAATACCATGTTTGAAACTTCCTAGATTTTGTTTGAGCAGTAACTGATTTACTCTTACTGATGCTACCCTCCTGGTCATCTAGATTGGTTTACTGCACGATATGGTAAACAAGGTGGTTCTTTGGAGCATTGCTGGCATGAGGATTTATATTCATGTGTTATCTCATAAAGAAGTAATATGCTGGTCAGTATTTCTACAATTTTGCATCCCTGGTGAGGATTACTGCCTGCAAAAATGGTGAGTTGACTCATATGCATGTTTCTACATTTTCACCTCCCTATATAAGTATTAATGCCTGTAGAATTGGTGCCAAGTCAGCTTAGATGTATGTTGTAAGATTCTTGTACTACAGAAACTATTGATACCGAATATTCGTAGGACCTCCACTTTGCATGGCCTTATTTTCTATGTCTAAGTTCAAGCTTTTTATCTCAAAATACTTTTCGTGCGACTTATCTGATGTTCAAATGGTAAGGTGTCAATATAAAATAGACAAATGCCATGGTGGTGACAATATGAAAGGTGAGTTACTTGATGTTCTAATGCAGTTAGCATATGAAAAGATAACCTTGCTTCAATGCCTAGAAATCATTGGGACTGATGGGTATATTGTGATCATTTGAATTGTTTCCATGAACCAATTTTGTGGATGAATGTTCTGGCTGCCCAATTTCAATGTTTCCCTTACTTCATAAGTTTCCATCATAGGATGTGATTGTATAACTTGACTTTTCTCTTTTTGTATGTGCCCAATTAGCGCTCCAAGAATGGTATGTTGCTTGGCTACTGATTTCGGTTAGGTTTGGAGCTGTACTTTTCACAGGTCAGAAGTATATATACTGAGAATGTGGCACTATTTATTTTTCCCTTCAATGTTGGTCACAAATATTTGTGGTTTCATTTGGTTACATTTCTGATGGACCATCTTTCCATGAATATCATGGGAGGACATTATATAGAGTTTTTTTTAGACAATTTGGATTGCACTCTCTACTTCTCTATCTCTACTAATATAAAGCACCAGTTTTGTCTACCACCCCCTTCTCCAATCCCCTCCTATCTAATAAAAAACCGGAAGAAACCCAACCTCTGAGAAAACCAAAAAAAATGACTGGCTGTTTCCTAGGCAGAATGACACATGCACTTTCGTATGAGATATCTATTAGTATTGTATTGTGTTTTGGCATCCTATATTATCTTTATATTGTCTAACATGTTACTCTACGGTCATAGTTATCTGAGGAACAATTTTTTGTGAGCATGATGAACACAACCGTCATAGAAATGCAATACATGCCATATAATTTTGGATTGTTGCAACCCACGAGCACCTGACTAGTAGCAATAAACAAGAAAACTTTTAGTTATAAATATATATACTTATGTATTCCCATATAAATAAAATAGCCCTTTCATATATATATCTATACACATACACACATACTCATATATGTATGTATATAGGCATGTATACATATATATACTGTGGATTTTATTTAATTTTTGCAAAAAAATTTATTTCCTTTATAAATATAATTTTTATCCCTTTTGGTTTTAGAATTTGGGCTGTTACAATCATGGAGACCTAGGACTGAAGGAGCGAAGGCTGACGGCGTGGAATGTCACTAGAGATTTCACCAGCCGCCGCCTGAGTCCTCTAAAATCAAGGATTTTAGGTGCTTGCGAGTTTACAGCTGAAGTAGCCCCAAAGTGAGAAGGTGAGGTAGGTACCCACCTATCCTGAGTAGATATCGGGGGTAAGAATTTCTTATTTCTTAGGAGTTATTCCTTACTATAGATCTCTCCCTAGTGGAAGTGGAGCAGAGGACCAAATTCCTATTCAAAATAGCCCCTGAGGGAAACCGCCAAAACATCACTACAACAAATCTGCTATTCCGTGACTATAAGCTTTTATCGCTGATTATTGAATATTTGTCATGGCATGAAATTTGTGATGGTTGTATGACAAATTTTTTTTGCCACCTTTCTTGCGTCTCTAATCAAATTCAGTAACGAATGAAAGCTTTTTCGTCATAGAAATTATGACATAATGTGTCATCATTACTTTTATGACGTTATGCATCATCATTGTTGAAACAAAAAATGTCACAAGTTGGTGGCCACGGTGCTGCCACATGGATAGCGATCGTCATAAATTCTGCAACCTAGTGACATGGATCTGACGTGGCAAAATATTGTGATGAATTGTGGTTCCGACGAGGCAAAATGTTGTGACGAATTTTGTCATCATGATTTAGCGAAAGGCTCATGTGATTGCTTAGTCTATGTTGATTGCTGAGCACAAGTAATGTGGGCTCAGCCCATTGTGAGGCCCAATTCGGTTTTGATCAATCCCATTTTGAGGTCCAATTCAGTTTTTTTGTAAACCCATTTTGAGGCACAAAATGCTAACACCAGACTATCCAGTGAACACAATATTAAGAAATCCTAGACTTCAAGCTTTGTTCTCATTGGATAAATCAGTGTGAACAAAATGCTAGCGCTGAAGTTTTATGTTTATGCCATATAATTACTCATAAACATTTCGGGAAATCCTTCTTAACACCGGATGTTCTTATGACCTACCAGAGTTTTGCTTTTTGTTCGGTGTTCACAATCTTCTGCTACAACTCCTCTCCTCCTTCTATACACCAGATGATCTAGTGATGACAATAGAGTATTCATTGGACTAACAGTCTGAGAATAAACTCTAATTTGAACTTCAAATGATCCTTCATTTAAAACAAGGTATCACTGAACTATACGGTGTTCGCATTAATTTTGACCCACGCCAAATTTGAGTGTCAACACTAGTTTATAAGCCCTAATTCCATAGTTCATATGATTTACAATTGCATAGCTCCCACAAGCCAAAATAGAATAATAATGTTCATAGACCCTAGATAGAATGAAACATCCACAATTTCACAGAATATACGTCTCCCCGGTCTCAAAATCATGTAAATAAAAACCAAACCAATTCACCAACAGTTGGAGCTACATCAAGCTGATAAGTAGAACCCAGAAATTTTTAGGGATTAGATGGACCTAACCCTGACTGAAGCCTAGCTGTTGACGAAGCAGGGCATTAGTTTCTTGTGTCGTCTTCTTCAAACTCTCAATCTGTTCTAACTGGATTTTCATTGCTGTTTTTGATTCTTGTGCTTGCTTCTTCAATGTATCCAACTCTTGCTGTTGAGAATCAATTTGTTGTCGAAGTTCTGCTGCTCCTTTTTTCTCGATCTCAAGTTTAGTCTGAAGCTCTTCAACTGTCACACCCTAATTTTCAGATTTTCTCTAATTTCTAAATTTTTCCAAGATTTGATTATAGGTTGAATACTTAAATAGGAAAAAGTCTATTTTCTAAATTCAAATTCAAATTTGAATTAAGGATATCAATTGATTGTATGCATTCATGCTGATAATAGGCATTTAGATTTTATTTTGGCTCTTGGTGTTTATTTGGGTTTTATTGGATCTTATTTGACCTCTTTTGGACTTATTTGAATTTGTTTAAGCTAAATTTTAATTTCCAAAATTTCAAAATGTTTTCATAAGCTCAAAATATTTTATTTGGTTTCTAAAGCTGTTTAAATGCTTGATGAATTCTCCTAGAATTTATAAGCTTGGTTTGGATTTTTTTTGGATTTTCCTTGCTCTTGGAATTCCAAAATAAAATCCTAAACCTAATCTAATCCCAGCCCATCTTTTTTTCCTCTCTCTCCCTGGCCCAACTCGGCATCTTCTCCCTTCTTCCTAGTCCCTGCTAGCAGCCGGCCCGTCAGCACGTCACCTTGAGCAGCCTAGCGCCAGGGCCGCTCGGGCCTTCCGCCAGCCCGCACCGAAGACACCCTGCATCCGATCCGCCTTCGCCCGCTGTCTTCATCTTTGTTCCAGACTCGCCCCACGCCATCGTGTTTGAAACGAACATCGTCGCCACCATAGAGTCTTAAACCGCCTCGAGCCTTTTCTTCCCGCCTACAAAGTTCCCATCACCCCTCGATGTTGTCCATCAGGCAAATCTGTCACCTCCCAAGCCAACTCGCCGAGATCCGGAGCCACCGACGCCATTGTTGTCGCTGCCTTGGTCTACCTCGCTGCTGCGCTGTTTTGTTGCCACTCTAACCCTACCGAGCCACCCAGAAGAACTGCCGCCACCCACCAAAGCTCGTGTTGCCATTGCCTTTCCTTCCCGGTCACCGAAAAACCGCCACCAACAAATACCCGAGGGTCGCCACTACTCCTTCCATCGCTAGCTCGTCCCACTACTTCACCAACGTCTTTGAGGCCTGAGGTGAGATCCCCGTTCGGCCCTGATTCTAACGCTTCCCATGCACTATAGCTCAAGATCGGTCGTCCTTCGGTGAGACCGCCACCGGGCCTAAGCTTCCGCCGCCGTGCTACCATCTCCGCTCTTGCCGCCAGCCATCCCAACCCTCCCTAAACTCCCTCAGTCGTCCGATCTATGATTGAGGGTTTGGATTAGATCCAAAAATAACCTTTCGCCTGCCAATCAGACGATGCCATGTGTCCACATAATCCTAGTCATCCAACCTTGCCACCTCATCCTTCCATGTCAGCGTCCTTGATGATGTGTCAACCCACGTGTAAAGCCACATCAGCCCTTTTGCCCAGTCATCGTGTCTAGTCAGTAAATTAAGGATTTCCAACACAAAAGTAATCTCAAAATTCCTGGAAACTAAGGAAGTTTACAAATAGACCCTTGAACTTAGTTCTAATTACAAAAAGAGCCCTATCTTTTTACACTTAGGTCCCTAAACTTTTCCAAAATTACATATAGTCCCTCTATTTTTAAAAAAAGGTCCTAAACTTTCTGTTTATTCAAAGTAGTCCTTTTCTTTTTCAGAATTAATCCTAAATTATTTGAGCCATAACTTCTTCATTTTAGCTCCGATTTGAGTCATTCTAGCGCTCAAATTTTTCTAAAATCATGATCTATCCAACCACACCAATTTCAAGTATCAATCCTCACATATTTATAGTAGTTTTCTCTCATTACATCTAGATCCCTACAACCTTATCTTTCCCTGTAAAAACTTCAGTCAAATTATGTTTTCCTTGTCCAACTCACCCAAAGATCCTAATCTATGGTTCTATTTCTTTTCTTTTTAAAATTTGGAATTTATTTGGTGTTTATTTGATGTTGCTTTTGTTTGTCGATAGAATTTGCGATTAGTCGATAACGCTTCGGATCTTTTCGAGGGATTTTAAGACCAAGATTTCGACAACACTAAGCAGCATTGGGTAAAAGGCAAGTGTCCTTGATCATCTTGAACCTATATTTTAAATGTTTTGTTTTACAAAATTGCATGCAATGTCTGTCAACTTTATGGGTAGTCACCTATGTTAGGGTTTACATAGTTCTTCCTTTACATTCTTTGAATCCTAAGGGGTAGTTGATATGAGTCTCTTGGGTAGATTTGCTTAGCAATGCTTTTGGTATGTTAGGAAGTGTCATATACTTGATTAATGAACTTATGCAACAATGTTCGTTAATGTGTTAATGGTCTAGCAACATGGAACCTTAGGCCTTGAGCAAAGTGGTTTTTGTGGTTGTCATGGTTATGTTGTTGGTTTAGTGTTTTCTCAAATAACCTAAGTAAGGACCGGTTCATGGAATGACAACCCAAGAAGTAACGTACCAACCACAAGGCTGATATGGGTAAGGCATGGCATACTAGTTATAGTTTATCTAGTGTGTGTTGTGTCAGTACAAAAGGGGGCTTCTGGGAGTTAGACTCGCGTAAACCCTGGCGGTGAAACCTAGTGGGCAGATGCATACTGGATTAGGCTCTGGTTAGTGGGAAAAGTCATACAGTGATTTCATGGTTAGCACACCACTGGCGTGTGTTAAGTGTTTTGCGAACATGGCAACATAGAATTCACTTACTCGTGGAGAAAGCTGGACAACCTCTACAGAGTGTAAAAACTGTTATAACAGGCATGCCCACGGTTATGGGAGACTTAGATCCTCACATGATTAGTTAGTTGTGGTTATAGGTTTGGTTGTGGTTTTGGTTATAGTACAAGGATTACTAGATGGTTATGGTATGCAAGGTGGGGAGCCTTGTATGCTGGGTGTTGCACTGTATGGGTTGTATTCACTTAATAATTGTTTAATGCTTTTTGAGTCCAAATATCTTTTCATTACTCGCATTTACACAAATATACCATGTGTTAGCCTATTCTTGTTGAAAGCCTACATATCATTATCTTTTCCACACTTGATGAGCGCGTCATGTGCTCACACTTGCTATTTTCCCTATGCCATGCAACATGTGTGGTGCTGCTCAGTGAGTGAAGATGTTGAAGATTATCAAGATGAGATTGTGACGTTCTAGGTGCGTGTCTCCCGGTTGGTTGCCTGCAGTGTTGTTGGGCACCAATGCTTCTGTTCCGCTGTAGATATCTACATAGAAGACAATATATGTCAATTGTTGTAAGAGTTTAACATTTATTCTATAAAATTATTACTTTTGTTACTTCACCTGTGATGTCCTTAAGTGTGTTGAACATCCTGGGCACACATAAACAGCATCTGGTTTTGGCCGTTAAAACCGGGTGTGGCATCAACCTATGAAAAAATGCAACCTCTGGAGCTTTTCTTGGAGGCTGACTGAAGGCCCACATTTTGAAGAAATGTACTTGATTGCAGAACTTGAGAAACAGCTTCATTAGCAGACTTTGGTTCCTATCCATCCTATACTTGTTCAACCATGATTGCTTCCATATCAGCCTAGCAATAGAAGGGTTACAACTCAAACTTCCATCTTGTACTCATATTTTTTCAAGTGTACTTCATGTAGAAAAGGAAAAAAAAGGAAATAAGGATTTACAATAGCTTTTTAAACTGGCTCATCTAAACTAATATTCTTGCTGCAATGGCAGTCCTTGAAAAGATCAATCATAATGGGCTCTACATCCTTATATTTCTCTTGCTTCTAAAATGATGTGCAAACAATTTCAAATTGTTAGCTTGGAATATGATCAGGATTTCATGAGTAATGATCACAAGCATCATTTGTTTAGTTTCTTACCATGACATGGGCCTGTGCACTATTGCACCGAGAGCCTGTCTGTTGCTGAAACAAGATATTCTCACGATTCAGTTGGTTTTTGATACACTTGTCCTACAGATGATACTGTGTAAGATAGAGTAATAAAAATACTAAATACTAAAAAATACTCCAAGGATTCCACTTTCATGAAAATATGGTACAACATTTAGAAGCAACAGTGCCATATATGCATGTGATATCTCAAGAATATCTAAAGTTCATTAAACAGAAAGTATGTAGTTTAGCATCAAACATCTTGCTTAACCATTAATCCATATGTTCCGGTTCATGTTAAACTCAAGTGTTTTGAAAAAATGGTTTTTTGGTTGCATATTTTTTATCTGACTGAGAAACAGTATTTGTAACGTAGGAGGAATCCAAATCCGAAACTTAGTTGAACAAGGTTCATCGGAACTACATGACAGTAACATATCACGATGACAGTAACATGTCGCTTGTGATGAACTAATGCCATGTAAAACAAAGGAATAATTAATAACAGTACATCATGAAAAAAAAATTATCTACAACCATGTTTATCAAAGATTGTAAAATAAATTGTTTAGGTACAAAACTAAACTGATGAAGTGTTCAGAACTGAACTGATGCATAAAACTAAGTTCACATCTCAATTGCATATGGCACTATTGAGTTCATATCACAATTAACGCAGACTACAGGCAATACATAATTTGAGCAATTTGAAATTCTATCATACCTTGTGCTTTGAGCTTGACCACACCTCCACTAGTTCTCCTCAATGGGCGTCTGTGATACACTTCGCAAGCGATGTGGTTCTCACTTCATTTGCTGGTACACCATTGAAGTATTATTTTTTCAGCCTATACCTCAACTGTCATTGTCCACCTGTTAGCATATCAGCACGTTCATTTGTCACTGCCTTACTATTGGTGTCTATGGTAAATTGGCCCTGGTAAAGAGCATGAACCTCAAGAAAAGAGAATGCAAAGGATATAATGAACTTTTATAGAACAAGTAAAATAGAAATTGAAACTTCACTTTTGGCCAAGAGTTGTATACTTACAACAACTTTGCCAATGTAGTTTGTAAGATGAGACTCATTCTTCTTGTACTCCTTCCAGTGTGGAATGATTGGTATATGCTACCTAAGTATGATCCCATCCTCTGATGAAAGCTTTGTAGCTTGCCTAGGTACCTCCAGCTGTCTCTTCCCTTTAGAAATATGGACTGCATAACCCTCTACTTATCCTATCAAGATCTTTCCCCGTTCTTCTTCCCCTTTGCCCTTGTCATGTATTGGCAGTTGGTGCACCTAACAAAATTACATTTATAGAGTTAGTGTAAATCATTTAGTTGCTATTTGCAATAGTGTAAAGAATATTTGCCTTGCACAAAGGTGATACAACAACTTTCCTTTGTCGCTCATCTAGATCTAGTCCTCATGTTGGGTTGGATAATTAGCAGATACCAATGCATCGTGTGTGGCAGTAGATAGACTTAGGGTGGGCACTTCTTGTGGATCTAGATTCGTACCATGGAAAACTTTATTAGCTGTAGTCAATTCCATTGTCTTTTGCCTAGTGACTCTAGTAGATTGCTCTTGTTGCTCAGGTGCCACCACTCTATTTGGTGCTCTTGCTCCTCCAACAGACATGTTGCCAATCTACTTAGAACTGTTGTTAGGTAGATCATTAAAAACCTGTGAGTTCTCAATAGGTAGAATACAAGAATAATTAGATCCAAATTAAATAAATTGCATAATCAAAGCTAATGAGAAATAACACTGCAATAGTGATAGCACAAACTTGCACATGCAAAGAAGAATTAATATCTTATCAACTTCCTCTTGTTCAGAGTCCTCATTCTCTTGAGGGTCATACAAAGAACCTAAATCATCGAAACCATCACCCTTGCTCTTTCGAAATGTATTGTTAACTATTGATGCTAATGCAGTGGCACCAAGTCTTTGCAAGTTGATTGTTCCTCATCATAGATTAAGCCCTCGTTTTGTCATATTCGGTAAGTGGAGCTTCTATACATTCGTAAAGAACAAATAAGTATAAGATTGTTCGTTTGAAATGCATGTAGAAGCAAGTCAACTCAATGTAATTATCCAAGTATATAGCAGTATTGTGTGTGAGCAGTAAGCTTTAAATACAATTTTGCATCTTCCATTGACTGATGCCAACAAAATGTTTGAAACAAAGTACCTACCAACTTCCATTGAATTGGTGGCACCTTCCGCCCTGGTGCCATTGGGGTCTTGGGAGGGAGAAGGATCAGTCATTGGTGGTCATTGGGAGGGAGAAGGCGACAGGGTAGGGCGGCGAGAGGAAGATTGGGGATGGGGCAGGGAATGGCGAGGGGAAGATTGGGGATGGTAGCGAGGCTAAGATTGGGGATATTTAGCTGGTTGCCCTCAGTTGTTTACCAAAAGATGTTTGCTGTGGTGTGGCACGTGCAGGTAAGATTTTGGGAAGGCAGGTACAAAATAAACACTTTGCATATTCATTTTTTGTGGTTGTCTGGTGGAGTGGCTTTTGGCACATGAAAATTTGTAAGTGCCGCGAGCACCATATAGTTTTCGCGAGTGCGGTGCAGTGGCGAAGTGTCAAGCAAAATGTGGTTGGGGGGCAATTTGCCGAATGTGAAGCTGTGCAATTGTAAATCATATGAACTATGGAATTAGGGCTTATAAACTAGTGTTGACACTCAAATTTGGCTCGAGTCAAAATTAATGCGAACGCCAGATAGTCCAGTGATAGTTTGTTTTAAATGCAGGATACTCTGGTGAGTTCAAATTAGAGTTTTCTCTCTGACTTTTAGTCAGGTGAAGACTCATGTGTCATCATTAGATCATACGGTGTATAGAAAATGGAGGAGAGGAGTTGTAGCAGAAGATTGTGAACATTAGACAAAGAGCAAAACTCTAGTAGCTCATCAGAACATTTAGTGTTAAAAAGGATTTCTCGAAATGCTTTTGAGTAATTGTACGGTGTAAACATAAAACTCTAGCATTAGCACTTTGTTCACATCAATTTATCTGGTGAGAACAAAGCTTGAAGTCTAGGGTTTCCGAATATTGCATTCACCAGATAGTCCGGTGATAGCATTTTTTTACACTGATTTATCCGATGTGCACATTTTGATTCGGACTGGTTTGGTTTCTGTGTTCTATTTGTACTCTTTCATATTCTTGGCCGAATATGACTTGTTATGGCATATAAATGCGTCCCCTGTGTGGGAGGCTTGATGAGTTGGACGATCTTGCATGTTTGGGATGTTTTGTTCGAGTTATTTTAGGAAATAGCTAGAGACTCAATTTAAGGATGAGATAGAGTCCAATCCTTGATGGTGAAGTCCATCCCACCCCTCATAAACAGCTAAAGGGGTGCAAGCCGATTGAAACAACACACAATCGATCTCCTAAGAATACAATTTTTCTTTTTGTTCTACTTTTTGCCCTAGTTCTTCAGGTCACCATATACTCCCCAATTGATGAGCAATGCTGGCCTGATCTTCCGATTGGTAGCGATAAGTCGATGGGTGGAGAACTCGACGTTGATGATCCAAAGGCTTTGACCCGAACAGATCGTCTCCCTTGCAATCACTACACCACAGCTCCGATGGTTATCAACCGTGTCGCGCGGTTGACCTCGCCAAGAAGGCTCAATCCCTGCAAGCGTACCGAGAACACGAGCAAGAACGTAGAAGATGCAATCTGAAATATTGTGAATTGAATCCTCAAGAGGCACGAAGTTAGCACCTGAGCACAAAGGCCAGGCCAAATCAGTACAAAATACATTACATTACTTATCCACACATACAAATAGCTTTTCCATACATGCAAACCACATAAGATATCACATATCTAGCACTCTACTTCCTCTACTCCCCCTAAATATCTCTACCTCTTTGGCCTCGAACCTAGAACTAGAGCCAGAGCCAAAGTTAGAGTCATACTCGGCTGTTAGAAGTAGAAAGGGTGTTGAAGTCAGGAGATGAAGGTCTCACAGAGGAAGTAGGTGCGGTTGTCACAACAGGATTCTCCAGAGCAAGCACATTGACAGCAAGATTAGGAGTAGGTGTAGTCACAACAACAGGATCCTCCAGACCATGTGCAGTGACAGCAGGTGACTCGGAGCTATAAAAAACAACTCCCTGTGCAGCTATCTCCACAGCTATCTGAGCATTCACAGTCCTAAGTGTTGATTCTGTTGAGCTAAGTCCAACCTCAGGCTACAAAACTAGAGGTGTGGGACCAACTTTGGCACCCAGACTAGGTAGAGTCTTCCAAGGTGTCTCCTCAAAAGTGAATAGAGCTATAAACATTGGAGAGGACACCTGAGAGGTAACTGGCAGCGAAAAGGGTCCACCTAGTCGAGGCAATGGCTCTGTATGAAGAAACAGAGACAGTAGGATCGAAGACAGGGGTGTCGGGACTAGCCCACCAACACTGGTCAGTGGTGAATCAAAGCTGGAGCTGGACTAGGTGCTTTCACTAGAAATTGATGTGGTGGTAAACCGATCTGCTGGTGCACATGATTGATGCAGCCAGAGAAGATCGAGAACATGTTGATCATGGGCGTCTGAATTGCTGCAAGTGATGCCTCATGCCCTTGTGTCAACAGCTCTACCAAATCTGTATGTCGCTCCTCCTGATATGCCTGTCACTCCTCCAAACGTTGGGTGTCCTCAACCTGCTGCTGCTGACCCTCAACCAGTCTCTGAAGAATAGCGGCAAGCTCTGATGACTGATTGACTATGGCAGCTGTGATTGGAGGAGGTGGTAGTGCTAAAACGGGTGTTGCAAAGCCCAAGCCACTGGCCTCATGGTCATGTGTGCCTTTGACAGGAGGTAGATACTCAACATTGTCACTGTCACTATCATTGTCAAGGTCCATATTAAAGTAAGTAGGCAATTGTGTTTCTGCCTCTACAAGTGCCTGGTCCTCCTGAGCAGCCGCCTCATGCTCCTCCTCAGTGAGCTGCTCTTAGGCTCACCTCACGACCCTCTGGCCATGGCATCTATCTCCTAGTGCAAATGTCTTTTACGGGTAGAAATGTGTCCTAGATGACTAGTACACCTGCACGTACCCTGGGTGGTGAAGCTAGCTCGAAATGTAGGAGATGAATTGAACGTATGCTGATGTTGGGCCAGGGCCATCCCATTGAAGATCACGTCCTCAATCTCACAAATAAGAAAGTCCACAATATCAAACTGGTCATGACTGAGGATGGACAGAAGAAGCCACTATTGAATCCGTGGCAATAAGCTCCTCCTTAGTGCTAGGTGAACCACCTTCGCCTTAGAAATAAGCAAGTGCGGCGAGCGATTCGATCTGGCACGGAGCAGCTGCTTAAAAAGCGAATGCATTTCATTATCCGTAGGGAAGTTACCACCAACCAAAGCACAACGAGGTGGGTTAGCATCCCAATAGACTATGCTGTGTAAAGACTTGTCGCCCTCCTCTACTCCAAGCATTTGAGCTAGTTGGGGTATGTAGATTCTGAATTGTTGGCCATCAAGCATGGACTGAATATAATCTCAGCCCTTAGGAATCAAGACTTTAGCATAGAAAATCTGACCCAATCCTCAAAAAAATCTGTTGTGCTATGAAACTAAAGCAATCAATTCCGGGAAGCGATCAAAGTATCCCTGTATGTTTACACCCCCAAGGCTCTATGCAGACACCCTAGTGTAGTGTCTTGTGGTCAAATAGCTTGATGCCCATCAACTTATAGGGGGCATAGAAACTCTCCTGAAGTAGAGTCCAATACCTCAGATTAACCTGAGTATCATGAGCCTGTGGATCCCCTTGGAGGTATATCCCCTCAGATCATGCAACAGGACCTCTGAGTCATCTGGTTGTGCTACCTCCTGCTCCTTCTCACTACCCTCCTCCTCCGCAGTAGGCCCAGGTGAGTGATCCCACTTTTGGCTAGACTGGTGACTGGAAGAAGGTGAAGTCATCCCACCCCATGTACGCACAAGGCCAGAACAACGAGAAGCTGAGGGAGGTATCTGACCCTCTGACTACTTTGTATTCCCCGTGGCTCTTTGGCTCCTCTGAACATCAGTTGTGGCTACAGGAGTCACCTAAGATTCTTGAATCCAAAAGGCACCACCACCCCGTGCTTGTGCCTTTGTTTTCTTCGCCTTAGGCACCTCAATCTCCCTTCCCTTTCTCTTTCTGGGATCATGACCCATCTGCAAGAGATACGGTAGAAGGTCGACAAATAGGTGAGAGCTAGTACACATACATGAAATGTGGGGCTACGAAAAACACTAACACTAGAAGGTCCACTAACCACAATGGAGAAAACACCGCACAAAGAGTCAGAGAGCTCAGGGAATAGTGCTCAAATGAGACAATGAACACCGGACAATAGGGTGTAAGCACTTGACAAATCTCTGATTTTGAAAAACAAACTCTGGACAAATGCACAAAACCCAAATAGAGTGCACAAAACAATGACAACACTGGATTGTTCGCTGAGTAACATCGGATGAAGCACCGGATAAAGACATAGTAGAGCCAAATGGCACTGTAGGCGATATTTACACCGGATGATATGATGTGTTCAATGGAAAAATCACTGGAAAAAGGAGAACTCTGAAAGATCTGCTGATATGAAATAGACTTCACCGAACAAAGGAACAGGAAAGATGGATTTTGAACTATTTGAGATGCTTAACACCGGATGATCCACTAAAGACGAAGTTGATAGTATTATGACATCTACAAAAATATAGACATCCACCATCCTTTTGCATAGGCATGCAGTACTGCATATATGCTGCAACCTTGCTTCCAATACTCATTGGACACAAGAATGAGAATATGAGATCAGTTGTTTATGAAAAAACAATTTGCATTTAGAAACATGTAACTGAGTTCACATCTTAGAAACAAATTGCATTCACTCGTACTGCAGCACAAATGAGTTCATATCTCATGCCTAAAACATATAACTGAGTTCACATCTCAGTTAACATAGAGTTAAAATTCAAAACCAAGTTAGAATTCATAAATAAAAAATTCAGGACACCAACAGTATGGATACATACCCTAAACAAAATACCACATCACAAGCTACTAGTCATCACTATCAATCTCAGGAATAATGGGACTTTCATTCTCAATAGAGTATTGCTAGTCAGTTTTGTCCTCATCATTAGAGTTGCTTTCATCCAATGCAGCCTCGCTTTGTTTGCGAAGGTCATCAACTACACTTGCAGGAATGATACTACACTCCTCATCAGCCTGACTCGGATTCTCCAAACTATATACATTAACTTGCATTCAACATATATTAGAGCGACATATATCAGAGTCATCACTTTTGTATGCAAGTCCATTGCCATTGGGTCCTGGCTCCATGTCGGTTTCAGTGACACTCCACACATGGCTATGCTCAAATTTTTGCACAATTCTCAAGTTCCACCATTCTTGGTGTCTGACAAGTAAAATACCTTTTTTGCTTGTTGAGCTAGAATGAAAGGATCATTTTTGTACCAGTAACTTCCAGTTAATGCTTTTGAAGTATCCATCATCTTTAATCCTTGTCTTCTTTCCTTCTAGATCATAACAGTCACACCGAAATAAAACAACTAATCGATTGATGTCCAAACTTGAGTTGTACTACAACTAAATAATATCTTTAAGACAACCATAAAAACTTGAGTTATGCAGCATGGTGGACACCTATATACAACCGATCATAGTTTCATCAAAATTTGTGTAGAAAAACTCACATGCTTCTTAAACAATGTGGCAAATGCCTTCTCAAGCCTTATTTCATGATCTTGAGTACCATCTTTCACTAATTCTTGCCAGCATAGCCTGCAATATCCTAGTTAATTCAAAATTAGACCTAAATCATAGATTGTATAAAAAAAATTCAGAAGTGTACAAGGGATAACATACACCATATATGGCTCAACCATCTTTTCATAATCATCTTCAAGATATGTAACCCTCAAGGTTCCAAGTAAATCAACACCACGCTGAAAAATAGATAGATCACCTTTTCTTAAATCAACATGCTCTCTATTCCTGACCTCCTGATTGAATCATGTCTCAACATCATCAAAGTACCTTGAGCAATATGTCAAGCACTCATTTGCATCATATGCTTCTGCAATGGATCCTTATTGCCCTGTTTCTCATAAAAAGCTTCAATGTACATAGCCTTGTTTTGAGTGGATACATCCATCCATATTGTACTAGGCCTCTAAGGATTGCATCATTAGGTAAATGAACAGCCAAGTGCAGCATAACACCAAAGAATGTAGGAGGGAAAATTTTCTCAAGCTTGCACAAAACAATTGGGATCTCAGCTTTCAATTTATGCAAAACATCTAACTTTAGAGTTTTACAACATATTTGCCAAAAGAAGTTTTCCAATTCAACAATTGCTTCATATATCTCCTTATCCATGATTCCTTGGATGGTAGCAGGCAAAATCCCTTGAAAAAGGATATGAAAATCATGAGTTTTCAATGTTTGTAGTTTGCATCCATCAGCAACAATACATCTTGCTAAGTTAGAAGCATATCCATCTGGAAATTTGACCTCTCTTATAAATTCACAAAATGCCTTCTGTTGGTTTTTACTCATTGTATACTAGGCTTTTGGCACACTCTATGAATCTCCATCAGGCT
Organism: Phragmites australis; assembly: GCF_958298935.1. Lineage (NCBI taxonomy): Eukaryota > Viridiplantae > Streptophyta > Magnoliopsida > Poales > Poaceae > Phragmites > Phragmites australis. Next base: position 11,841,058 of record NC_084929.1, read on the forward strand.
TCAAATGATACTCTGATCTTATGTCCATGTCTTCAAAATCAAGCCTAGCATTAAGCGTGTTGGAGCAAGAGTTCACCTTGTCCCAGCAAGTACGACAAGAGTTTCTTCTAAGGAGGAGACTCAAGCTTGGGGACAAAGTTTAAGAGGAAGGAACACCACGAATGTATTGATGGTAGAAAAAATGGATCGCTCTGGGAGGAGTATCACAGCGTGATATGGTGTGTTTTCACCTTTGTGTCTTTTTTGTTGTCTTGCCCGTCCCCTGCCCAGAGGACCATGGCCTCCTATTTATAAAGCCGTGCGTAGCTTGGTGTACAAGTTATCTAATGTACAAATATCCAGGACCTGACCAAACTACAAGGCCTTATCCCGTATAACTACCTTCTATCCTATCAAGGAGATAAATATCCATCGTGTTAATTATCGTGGTACCAGCCCCCTGACGGGGGCGAGCCAGTCTCCAACTATGGCCTGGCGCCACACTATTAGGGGTGTCAGGACAACCCCCATCATGCTAGGGTGTCAGAGCAGCGTCCCACTAGCCTAGGTATTTAATGCTGGTCACCTCCTCACAGGCAAAGTACAACCGGTGCTTCTCTTTTGGCAGATCTTTCCTGAGGCCTGATGACTCACCCAGTAGGGGAAATGGACCGATGAGGTCCATACCCCAATGAGGTCCATACCCCAATGAGCCAGGGGCCAGACGGGGGCGATTGGTTGCACGGGAGTTGGAGGTTGGTGGCTTCGGCGTCCCATCCATTGGCATCCTTAGCAGGTGTGGATGAGTTCTTTCGCATTGGACATGATCGTAGACCAATGGAGCCCCTGGCGAAGTGCCTTACCGGCCGTAAAGGCGTTAGTGTATTTCTCAGAGGAGGTCGGCTCCTTTTTTCATAATGCAGCGAAGGAGGGGAGCGCAGATACCTCTCTTGTAAAGGGCGCCATTTATGAGATGGTAGCCTCTAGCGTGATGATGGATGCGACAGAGTGCAATCGGGTCATCCGGTTCTTCTGTCCCGCTCAAGAAGGATAGGAGGGGGGCCCTCCAGTCCACGGCTTCAATGGGGAGGATGATGGTGGCCGTCTCATCAAGAGCTCTGGCGGTCGGGTGGTGTAGGGTCTCGAGGAAGGTGCCTATCGGTGGGTCTTTACTCATGGCTGCGGCCTTTGCTAGGGCGTCTGCTTGACTGTTGTCCGCTCGTGGTATGCTTCGTATTGATATGCCACGGAAGTGTGCATCGGCCTTGAGAATGGTCTCGAGGTATGTTGTCATGTCCGGATGCCGAACTTTGAAGTTCTTGTTGACGTGATCGGCGACGATCTGAGAGTCGGTATGGATGATGACTCTGGCTGCCCCCAAGGCTCGGGTCTTTCGGAGGCCTAAGAGGACGGCCTCGTATTCGGCTATATTGTTGGTCGTCTTGAAATCCAGGTGAGCAGCGTATTGGACTTGCTGGCCTATGGGAGAGATGAGGACCGCGCCAGCTCTAGCGCCCATGGAGCCGTTTGCTTCGTTAGTGTAGATAGTCCAGATGTCTTGGGAGGGTGTAGTGGTGGGTTCGGTGGGTGCCGGACTCCATTCAGCGATAAGTCTACCAAGATTTGGGATTTGATGGCGGTGCGGGTCATAAACCTTACCACGAAGGGGGCTAACTCTACCGCCCACTTGCCTATGCGTCCTGTCGCCTCCCGGTTATGAAACATGTCGCCAACTAGGTATGAGGTTGGAACAGTGATGTCGTAGGCAAGGAAGTAGTGCCAGAGCTTACGTGAGGCCATAAGTAGGGCGTAGGCTATATTTTGGAGGTGTAGCGTGTCTTGGACAAGGTTAAGGCCTCCGAGATGTAGTATACAACCCTTTGAGTGGAGCGACCGTTACTCTTTTACTCCCGTACCAGGGCGACGCTGACGGCGGACGCAAAGACGGATAGGTATAGGAGTAGTCCTTCGCTGGGGAAGGGCATCGCATGTGTTTCGAGGTGGGAAAGGTGTGCCTTTAGGGCCTCAAATGCCACCTGGCAGTCCGACGTCTAGCTAAATGGCTTAGAGCCTCTCAACATTTTAAAAAAAGAGAGGCTGTGCTCAGCAGATTTTGCAAGGAAGCGGCTAAGGGCCGTGTGGCAGCCAGCTAGGTGTTGTACTTCTTTCAAATTGGTGGGAGGTGACATTTCTACGATGGCACGAATCTTGCCTGGATTGGCCTCGTTTCCTCTTCGGGAGACGAGATATCCTAGCATCTTTCCACCCCTAGCGCCAAATACACATTTTTTTAGGTTCAGACGCACGCCAGTGGCCCAGAGGCTGTTGAATGTTTCTTGTAGGTTGGGAACATGGTTGGCTTCTAGTTGGCTTTTTACCACGATATTGTTCACGTAGGCCTCGACATTGCAGTCCAACTGCTGCTGCAGCACCTTGTGTACTAGGCAAGAGAAGGTGGCCCCAATGTTTCGAAGACCGAAGGGCATCCGGACATAGCAGTACACTACGAAGGAAGCCTCCTCTTAGCTCCTCTTTGCTGGGGGAGCGGGGGCGTGTGACGATCTGGCCTGGGAGTGCCGCCACGGGAAGCCTCGCTAGCTTGTGAGCGCCTTCAGCGGAGTTTTTCCTTCTCCGCCCACGCATATTCCTCGAACTTGCTCATGAGAACTTCTACCATGCGTATTGGGTGTCGGTTCTGCCGATCATACAGGGGGCCTTTAGCCAGGCCTTGGGTTGTGGCATCGATGACCAAAGAGTCTGATATGCCCCTAATCTGGGCTTTGGTCTAGGAGAACCTTTGAAAGTAGCCTCGGAGGGTTTCGTCTGGCTCCTGCCTAATAGTGAACAGGCTGTCGGAGGTTATTGGTTCGATGAAGGTGCCCTGGAAGTTGCTACGGATGAGGTCTCTGAGTTAGAACCAGGTATGAATGGTGCCGGGGTCCAGCGCCCAGAACTAGAGTTTGGCCACCCCTTCTAGGGCGAAGAGGAAGCATTTAGCCATGGTGGCCAGTTCGCCCCTGCTCACCTCTATGGCTAGGGCGTAGAATCAAGCGAACTCATCGGGGTCCGAATCGCCTTTAAACTTGGGCAACTTCGGGGTCCGAAAGCCCTCTGGGAAGGGCATAGCCTACAGGTCGGCCCGCAGGGGAGAGTCGTGGTCTTGCAGGGGGTCCTCATGATTCCGGCCCTGTGGCTCCGGGGACCGAAAGGGCCAAGTCCTTGCGCCGAGGGGTTCGTCTGTTCGTGGAGCTTGGGTCAGAACTGCGCCGGTCATCCCGAGAGCAGCGGCGAAGGTGCGGGCAGCTTACTGTTCGGCCCGCAGGGCCGTCCGTAGTTCCTCCATCTGAGCCAGGAGTGCCACCAAGCATGATTGCCGCTCGGGTAGAAAGGTGCTTTTGGCGGTAGCACCGGCCGTAGCCCCTAGGGGCGCAGCGGGGGCCTTGCCTTGCCAGTGCTGGGTCTCCAGGGTAGAGAACCCTTCGGTGTCATCCGCAGCTATGGTTATGGTTGGGTCGGTGGTGGCCGCAAGGTTCCCGTTCCTCGCGGCTGGGGGTCGTTGTCGGCGCCGCCTACGTATAGCCTGCTGGACTGCCACGCAAGCGTGATTTGGGGGTCGACCGCTACCGATGCGGCCTTAGTGGTCTTCTTCTTGGGTGGCATCCTACCTCTCTTAGCACTTCTGTGTTCGAGTCCCCACGGACGGCACACTGTTGGAGCAAGAGTTCGCCTTGCCCCAGCAAGTACGGCCAGAGTTTCTTCTAAGGAGGAGACTCAAGCTTGGAGATAAAGTTTAAGAGGAAGGACCACAACGAATGTATTGATGGTAGAAAAAATGGATCGCTCTGGGAGGAGTATCACAGTGTGACATGGTGTGTTTTCACCTTTGTGTCTTTTTTGCTGTCTTGCCCGTCGCCTACCAGAGGACTATGGCCTCCTATTTATAGGGCCGTGCGTACCTTGGCGTACAAGTTATCATAACGTACAAATATCTAGGACCTGACCAAACTACTGGGTCTTATCCCGGATAACTACCTTTTACCCTATCGGGGAGATAAATATCCACCATGGTAATTACCATGGTGCCAGACCCCTGATGGGGGCGAGCCAGTCACCAACTGCGGCCCAATGCCACACTATCAGGGGTGTCAGGACAGCCCCCATCATGCCGGGGTGTCAAAGCGTCGTTCGCTAGCCTAGGTATTTAATGCCGGTCACCTTCTCACAGGCAAAGTACGACTGGCGCTTCCCTTTTGGCAGATCTTTCCTGAGGCCTGATGACTCACCCAGTAGCCTCCGGGAAGCCAGCCTAGGCAGCGAGAGGCCGAGGCCTCAGGAGACTGAGCCTTTGGGAGGCTGAGCCTTCAAGATGCGGGACTTCGAAAGGCTGAGGCTTCAGGAGGCCGAGGCTCTGGAAAATCGAGCCTTTGGGACGCTGAGCCTTCGGGAGGCAGGACTCCGGAAGGCCGGGGCTTCGGGAGGCCATGGCTTCGGTAAACCAAGCCTTTGGGAGGCTGAGCCTTCGGGAGGCAAGACTCGGAAGGCTGGGGCTTTGGGAGGCGGAGGCTTCGAGAGGCCAAGCCTTTGGGAGGCTGAGGCTTTGGGAGGCCGGGCTTGTTAAGCCAAGAGGCCGTCGGGGGTCCTTAACAATGACTCCCAACAAAGCGTGTCGTTTGTCTTCCGAAAAATGTTGAGAAATGTTCCAAGGAGGTTTTCACATATATTGTTTTCGATTTGCATGACATCAATATTATGCCACAACTTTGAACTTGTCCAATGCGGCAAGTAAAACAAAAAAAACCCTTTAGCTGCAACATTGGTAATCAACTCCCCGCTTCCTTTTCTTCCCTCCATGATGCTTTCCTAGTCTAACGTCTTTGACCTTCTCCAGTTGCTCGAGTAGCTCTTCTGTACTAAATTCCCTTGGCTTCTTACGTGTTTTAGTCTGACCATTAAAAACTTTCCTTCTTCTCCATGGATGTTCCCGTGGAAGGAAATGACGGTGCCCAATATAACATATCTTGTTCCTTCTTTTCTTTGAGCAAGAATCTTTGTCACAATGAACACAAGCATAATAACTTTTTGTGACTCACCCTGACAATGTGCTCAATGCTGGATAATCATGAATGCCCCATATTATTGCAGCATGTAGATCAAACATTCTATCACTAAATGCATCGTAAGTATGGACACCCTTCCAAAGCTCAATAAACTCTTCAATGAGAATCTCTAAGAACACATCAAAATCCTTTCTTGAAGAACTTAGACCAGGGATGAGTAAGGCCATCATTAAGTTGGATTGTTCCATACATTCCAATGGTGGTAGGTTGTAGGGCACAACAAATACTGGCCACATACTATATGAGGAGGTCATGTTGCCAAATGGATTGAAATCATCAGTCACGATGCTAAGTCTCAAGTTACTAGCATATTCTACAAATCACCCAAATTTTCTATCAAAGTTTTCCCATGCCTCACCATCAGCTAGATGGCTAAGTTCATTCTACACTTGTTGTCACTTCAACTTGTGCCATTCTGCCTCCTATGCTGTTTTCTTGAAAGCAAACATCCTCTCAGCTATGGAATAAATAGAAATTGTCTCAATACCTTCTTAGGAATGCGCTTGCTTCCATCTGCATCTTTCCATCTTGATGTAGCACATACTGGGCAATCACCATGTTTTGTATACTCCTTTTGAAACAAGACACAATTATTCTTGCACACATGGATTGAATCATATCCAAGTCCAATGGAACGAAGAAAATTCTTTACTTCATTGTAAGATGCTGCAAGAGAGCAAGACGGGAATGCTAAGGATAACAACTTTAGTAGTGCAGTAAATGCAATGTTGCTAATCCTATAGAATGACTTGCTATGAAGTAACTTCACAACAAATGAAAATCTAGTAAAACCAGCACATCCAGAGTAAAGTTCACGCTTTAACTCTTCTATTACGCTTTAACTCCTCTATTATATCAGGAATTCTATCATCAATATCTTCATGATCATTGAAACCAACATCCTCTTGACCACTAATATGTTCATCCTGATGGTGTGCATTTTCATGAACTCTATTATCAAATGGTTCTTCATGATGGATCCACCTATTGTATGTGCTTGCCATCCCATAAATATATAAGTGATCCTCCACATGTCCTTGAGGTCGATGAATCCGATTCAGACATTTACGACATGGGCAAAGTATTTCTTCATTCCCACCAAATCTTTCCCTAACAAACTTCATGAAATCATTGACCCCAACAATATGTGCCTTGCTAAATTGTCTAGCATTTATCCAACTTCTGTCCATCTGTCAAACATTCAAATAAGGAAAAATTAATAGCTCATTACTATGCCCAAAATAAATCAACATTATTGTGCATGCTTTATAAATCTTTGTACCGTGCAACACAAATCAACAAAAAAATGGTTCCATGATAGAAGAAATCATAAAATCTACAAACACATTATCAATTAATTTATTTACTTTAATATACTCAAATTAAACACTGATAAGCAAGGGATATTACTGGAACCAATACTAACTGGACGACATCCATACCTTCGTGGGGAAACTGACGGGACTAGCTGCTGTAGCCGAATGGCAGGTCATGTGGGGAAACATTGCTGCCAAGGAAGACAAGCCCTTCCAGGGCTGCTGCATTTCTCCAGAGGTGTGGCTACTACGCCGACTTGCATCGCAAATCATCGCCACTAGGGTGTGTCGCCATCTTCATTGGGACGCGCCGCCTGGCTATACTGCCATGGAGCACCACAGATCTGCGCTGCGAGGTGCACATCGTCACCTTTAGTCTGCACCACTAAAGTGAACCATCATTGCCGCCATCTCTTTTTTTTAGGAGGTGCACCGCCGTCTCAACACTGGGGGTGCGATTTGTTTTTTGGCCAAGTCCCAAAACAGCCTTGTTTTCTAGCAACTGACATGTAGGCCATAGATTTATGTATATATAAAATTTTAGATGTCAAGGACTCGAACTCCCTCCATAGCTCATTGGTAGTGCTGACCCTCCTCATCTAATCGGTCCCAGGTTCGAATCTTAGGATGGGTGGATTTTTTTTATTATGCCTCCCTACTTTTCACCTCATACTTACATGTGGGACCTTGGCTGACTGGTAGGCCACGCTTGCTTTATCCATGCCAGAATTTTATGACAATAGAACTTTGTCACAGGTCCTAAGCGAACTCTTTTGACAAAATTGTTTCATCACAACAATTTGGTGTATTGGTCTGTGATGATTTTTGTTTGGCCTTAGTGATGACTGTATCACTATTCTTCACTAAAATATAGGGTTATAGCTCCAAATTAATTCTAATGACACTCTGTAGAAAAAAAGTCATAAATCAATGACGGTTTACATCATTGTCATATAGTTTTCATCATAGATTACCAGATTTGCTGTAGTGCATCCAATCCTCATCGTAGAGATTGAAGTCGGGGATAGTGCTGAGATTTTGTCAGTAAGTCACATGAACTTTTCCTTTTCTTCTTTCCAAATAGTCCTGATCCAAGGTAGTGGTCCACATGGATAATGAAAAACCTGGGACGCTGGAGTCCTGACCTGAAAGTCAAGAACGTAGATGTGCGGAACAAGGATCCATACACCATTGAAGTAGTGGGAACCACGGGCTCAGGTCACCATCGGCATGACGTGTCGAAGGAGGCCACGGGCCTAACAAGCAGTGGCCCACTGGCTAGTGACCTTGTTGCTCTGCTTCCAGCTCCAAGTCTAGCCCCCGCGCCTCCGTCCCCGCAGCCCATAACCATAGGTAAGTCTAGGCTTCTAGCCCTGTGGCTGTGGTAAAGATTAATCTGAGACACGAGTAGATGTCAGACCAAGATCACAGAATGGCAGTCGTTGGCACTTTTACTTCAGCCGACATGACCTCATCCGTGCCAGAGGTTGTGGTCAAGGTGGACGCCTCTCAGAAGACATCCAATAGAGTGGGTCTACCCCTAGACAAGCTAAGGATGTCTCAAGCTTGAAGAAGTCCAAGTATAGACATTCACCCTGAGAACCTTCTTATGTTTAAGAAAAATGACCTTTAGCTTCTTTCTCATAGATTATTGGAGGGAAGTACACCACATGGAGCGCCAGCACTCGGTCTCGTGCCCCTAGAATCCCGAGCTTAGGAGGACATGTTTTTCAAACCTAACCAAGGGAGTCTGGGCAAATGATGGGGGACGAGACCACCAAGCCCACGGCTTCTGCTGGAGGAAGTGGGGGTAGGGCTTGAAGTCGCAACAGCTGAGGAGCCTGAGGTGCCTGTCCATGGGTTGGCCGGTGAGATGCCCTAGGGTGATGTTATCAAGGGGACCCGAATTCGGGATGGTCGCGACCTAGATGATTTCTTTGGCTCCTTTTTCGCGGTAAGTACTACCCTACGAGACAACTGTTTAGTGTAACAACCCAAATTCTGAAACCGGAGGAAATAAAAAAAATTAAAAGATGAAAAGTTTTGCAAAAAAACTAAATAAACACTAAGGGTATATATGCATACATGTATATGTGTGTATGGGTATATATGAAGAAGCATATAATTAAAAGGTCTATTTTCTTTAAGTGAGTGTATATATATATATATACATGAATATTTGGTTGATAATTGCTTGATTTCTTATATGTGCTATATATATATCCTTGTAGTATATTTATACATATACATAGGTGTACGAGTATAAGTACACATGTAAATCATAATAGAAATACAAAAAATGTAGGAAAGAGCATTTCAAGTTAATCGAGCCGAAACCGAACTCTCTCTTCTCTCCCTCTCTTTTTCTATGTGGCCTAGCCCAGCTATCAACCCCTTCCCTTCGCTCTCCCGTCTCTCTAGGCCTCAGGCCACTGCATCGTTTGCCAGCCCACCAACCCATCTTTTTCCTCACTCCCTCCCTCCCTCCCCCCCCCCTCTCTCACTCACTCACTGTGGAGCTACGCCGCTGGGGTAAAGTTCGAACTGTCCATGGGAGCTAGATTAATTGGATGCGCATATGACAGGGGACGCCATCTAGAATCTTGCCATCGAAGTTGGACGCAAAAATAACAGCCGAGGATTTCTTTATCTCTAACAGGATCGGGTTGAATTGTCGAGTACGGATCATTGCCACCACCATTCAAATCGAGTCCAAGTCCCTCAGGAGCACTATCTACCCCATGTATAAAAGGAAACTTAGAACCTTCCTCTAGAGCATCCCAAAACTTGTTGCCTGTTTAGAGCTCTAGAGCTACCGATTTGTGTTGTCATCAGCAACGTCAGTGAAGAATGATGTCACCCTTGATCTTGATCATCGAAGCTCAATCGCCATCACCGAGGAGTTCTTCAGCACCGCAAGAGTGCGAGGAAGCTTTTCGAGGTGAGCTCAACCACCAAATGACATCGGAGCACCATCCACGGCATTGTCTGAGGAGCATCTCCACCGTGGGCCATCGCTGACCTAGTTAGAGACCACCCCGAGCTCCAACGTGTGCCTAGGTGAGTTCCCCGCATGAATGTGCACAAGTTACCCTGCTCGTTGTCGAGGATAGGGCGTTGTGGTACTTTTCTAGCCAAATGCTAGCACACGTCACCACAGCTGCAGGCTTCACCGCCATTCCGTTTGGTGAAGACGAGCCAAGCTCCATTAGCCATCCAATCTGATTTGAACGGATGAGATTAGATTGTCCCATACCCTTTCAGTTGAACCTAATTAGCATTTGTAATCCCAACCAGCGTGTCCACTTGGACGTCATGTAGGCATATCCATCGAACATGTCATGCCTTGTCAGTAGTAGGTGCTAAGTCAGCATCCTAGTCACTGTTTTCTTTTCTTTTATTTGTTTTGTTGTTCTTCTAATGAAAAAAATTATATATATTGCGGAATAAATAGTTTTTTAGTATAAAAATAATGATGAAAAATAGGAATAATGAGAAATTTTTTTAATAATGTTTTAATAGGTTTATTTAATTCTATTTAATAGTATATATAGATTTATAATTCAAATAAATGCTAGAAATTTCAAAACAAATCCTAGAAAAATCATAGATGACTTTGGAAAAATTCTAGAAAATTCATAGAAACACAATTTCATCTGTATATAATCTTTTCAGTCCTATTGTAATCTTTTGGAAGCTGTAACTTGTTAACGGTAGCTTTGATTTGACCCGCCCTTTCATCAGATTGTCTGAAAAATTGTGATCTTGTGTGATGATGTTTGTTGTGTGATATTTGGTTCTTTTTGGATATTGGTGTTTATGTGTTACCTTTTTGTGTATGTTTGTGAGTAGGCGCTAATGTTCTGAAGGAGCTAGAAGGACAGCAAGATCAAGATTTGAAGATCCAACTGAGTACAGTGAAGGCAATTTGTGTTCTTGAATATATTTATCCTAGTTTTTTTAAATATTTTGTTTTAAAACATGCATGCTAATAATTTGATGGGAATCTCAAGAGTTAGGCTTTAACTTAGTTTTCCCTTATCATCCTTGTATCCATGGTATGGTTTTGGGTTATGGAAGATTAGATGAGCCTTTCTTTGGGATGGTTATCATGATAATTACTCTACGAAACATGATAATGGTCCTACGCAATAATGATAAAAGATGATGGTATAATTTTTGTAGCAACATGATATAGGGATTTGAGTATGTGGTTTGATGAGACCACTACAGGCTGTGCGGTTGGGATGTGGTAGTCTTGCTCAAATCTAAGGACTATTTCATGGAGTGATCTTTCTATGTAAATAGTACAACCACAATCCTGGTATGGGATGAACCTAGCCAATTAATTTGCATACTCTTAGCATTGTGTAGACCATCCTGTCAATGATTGGTGAACCGCTGATCTTACGAACATGTAAAAGAGATGGGGGATGCTTCGAGTAGATGAATCGAAGTAACACACAAACGAGTTTTTATACAGGTTCGTGCCTCCCTTAGGATAATAGACATACGTCCTGTTTGTCTTGTATTGAATTTTGAGATTATTAAAAGGGGATTCGTAGCTAGCCTAGATAGAACAAACCTATTCGGGCAACTTCCTTTCGTGTAATGGCTTCAATCTTAGTTGTGTCTCCTCCTCCATAGGGTCTCTAGCCTCCGTATATATAAGGGGGCGTTGTACATCTTTGGAGTCTTCCTTCCTATTTTTGGAGATAAACTTCACGGTTTAGGAGATACTCTAGGTATTTGCATGCAGTTTTTATTCGTCAGCATATCCCTTCCCAGAAATGAAGATATGCCGCAAGAATTACAAAACACCCTGGGGTATTCAAATATGGTAGTTTTCTACTACTCATCATCAAGCCTTGCACCGGTACATGAAAAAAGGCTTTGACAGATAAAGACCTGGTTAGCAAAGATAAGCTTTTTGTCCGACCGCATTGTCTAGTAAAACTCAAGTTCCCGATTAGGATGGTATGTCCAACTGGGTTCTCAAGGTTCCAAGATAATGCCTCTGAGTTCTTAATTGAGTCCACGAGAAGGTATTTCGTCCGAGTAGGATTTCTAACTCACCTAAGAAAATATCATCCTATCCTTACAAAAGGACATGTAGGAGAAATTTGTCGCTAGCCAGGTTTTAAAGTTGGACCATCACAGAGGAGATTTCAGGTAGTGGTGAGAATCTTTTCACTTGACAGGAGATCATGATTATGCTAGGAAAATGCATGTGCATGGTAGCTACTACTCCAATTGCTCCCACATGCGTCATCGTCTTACTCCTGTCATCTCTTCTCACCTCTCTTGGTTACATCTGCCTCCAAAACCCCCCAAAAACCCTCCAAACACAATCCCTCTGGTGTCATGGGCTGAACAAAGATTGATAGAGTGGAGAGCCTTACCACTGGTGCGATGGTGAGCGTGATCCTAGCTTGGCCACAATTGGATGTGTCAGAGGAGGCCCTGGTCAAGGTGGAGCGCGATGAGGTAATCCCCTCTCGAGCCTTAATCACTTGTGCTCTGGTGGCAGGTCAAATGATCCCTAGTCCAGACATCACCTAGACCATCATTTTTCTTGATTTCTTCTACTACTGCTTCTGTTTTCCCCTTTCAGCTTTCTCCTTGAGGTGCTTGCTTTCTATAGCCTTGAAGTCATCCACCTCAACCCCAATTCAATTGTGATACTCAATGTTTTTGCATAGTTGTGCAAGGCTTGCCTCGGCATGTGCCCGTCTCTTCACCTATTTAGGTATTTCTACCTCCTGAAGGGGTTCCAGGGCATGGTCGCCAGTGGCGCTAAATTTTGGCTCCGGGAGGGGAATTCAGAAGAGTACATTGACTTCGCCACCAAGAGTTGTTGGTCAAGGTGGCACATGAGGTAGTTCTACTACTAACTTGGCCCACCTGAACTCTCTTACTAGGGTGTTATCCCATTGCCAATGACCATTTGGATGGAGGAGCCGACAAAGACCATTGTCCACTCGGCCCTCATCAACGAGATTTGATATCTGAAACAGTGAAGGTTAATGGCTTATGACATCACCAGGGACTTCATTAAGTGACATATGAGCCCTTTGAAGTCGAAGAGCACCGGCACTTGGCACTTAACGGCTGAGATGTACCCGGCCCGAGAAGGTGAGACAAGTACCTACCGATCCCGAGTAGCTATTAAGGAAGTTGTGAGCTTATTTCTTACAAGTCATCTTTGTTTGTTGTTTTTCATAGAGATCCTACCAGAGGTGGTGGACCAGAGGACCAAGCTACATATCAATGCAGTCCTCAATTCTAGTCGTACGGACATCCCGATCCCCATTGTAGAGATGAGGCTGATGCCCAATAGAGGATCATGTCGGTAAGTTTCATGACCCTACTCATTTTCTCATTTTATCTTTTTTCCAAGGAGTCGTGGAACATGGCGGTGATGGTTGAAAATCATGAAGCTCCCTGGGCATGAGCAGCTTGAGCTGGAAGGTGAAAACACGGGAGCTCGGGATGTTGACCCGAACGAGGTCCAAATCATGGGTACCAGAGGCCTGAGTGGAAGCTGCTGTGGCAGTGCCACATCATAGGCATCGTCCTAGTCAATAGTGAGGCGCTAGACAAGGACAACCTTTTCATGGACATTGACTCACATGTTAACAACTCCACGATGCCGATGCCTTCTTCACCCGCAGCCCCAAAGGCCCTAGGCCCGAATCCCCATCCTACGCATCCAGCACTAGCTTAGATCGCCGAAGATCTGATCCTGGCTATGACCGCTGCAGATCTGGTCGTGACCCAAGCACTCAGAGTACTAGGCCTGACTCAAGTAAGTTAGGAATTTATCCAATGCCTTTGTAGCCAAGACATTTAACTCCGAGTATGTTTGCGCACTAGCTCAGTATTGTGGAAAGGAGGTTTTCATCAAGGGCATGTCAACCATTGCGACCCTTGCTGTGCCAGAGGCGAGGACAATGGGTGGGACCCTAATAAGGTGTCCAAGAGTTTGGCCTCCATACTGGTCCTGTTGAGACCCTAGCTGGCCTGAAAGCAACCTAGGTATGCATTTGTCACTATGGACATCTTTCCTATATTGATAGGAGCACAAAATTTAGATTATCTTTCTCACATGATGCTTGGGGCACCACTTCCAGCCCCCAAATCTCAACCTCCTTAGATTCTGAATGTCACCTCCTCCAAGGGAGGTAGGAGCAAGCCTAGGGATTGCCCGACATTGGTCATCCATTGCCAGGAAGTGAAGGTCATCGCACTAGAGGTAGCATCACGCCCGGCAGTCAAGACAGGAATGTTCGAATTGCCTTTGGACATGACCTGGAGGGAGATTGTTCAAGAAGCGAAGGGCCACCACCCAAAGTTATACTTCACCTCCTTTGATGCAGGGATGCCTGATCTACCGTAGGTAATATGATAAGTTGATTTGGTGGAGCTTCGACATTGATGATCCAAAAGCTCCGATCAAAATAGATCAAGAACCCTTGCAACCACTACACCACTACTTTGTAGTTATCAACCATGCCAAGACGCGGTTGACCTCACCAAGAAGGCTGTTCCTACCAACAAATCAAGAACAGAAGTAAGAACAGGTAGATGCAATCTAAATATTGATGATTACCAATGAAGTACTTGAGTTGGGGTTCAACAAACTAATAAATGGTGAAACTGTCAAAAACAAAATAATATAAGCTACACCCGAGGCTAAACTATGATTGCTACAGTATATTTATAGGGGGACATGAGGAAGTCAACCTAGGGTTGCACAGCCGTGGAAAGAGGCGTACACAACCTGGACTCTGACCATGACACGATTACAAGACCTAACTAGGTCCAAAACGGTAGTGCAACACCTTATTTCTTTGACTCTCACTAAACTATAACAAATATTTGGTCAAGCATATACATTGGAAAGGGCTCATCATAAGCTTTCTAGAATGTCTAAGATCGCCAAAAACTGACTTCGTATAAGAGAGTTATGCCCGTTTTACTGATGTGTGTCCTGAGACTCGACCACGACCGGACCACGACTTCGACCATGACCAAGACTAGAGCTCAGCCTCTAATCTGAGTAGACTTCGCCTTCGAGGGGTGATGTCCGAGTAAGGTTGTGGTGCTTCTCCCACGTTCCTAAGCATTAAAATATCACAAGAATTTAGTAGTAATCAATTCAAGGAAGCATGAACAACGACAAACGAGTTCACCTAGTGGTCTAATTGTCGTGGACGTGCTCTTGTAATTAGACCTTGTATGATTTGAGGATTATTGATGGTATTGATCGTACCTAAAGGAGCCATGGCCTCATCATCCTCCTTCTCTTGAATTGGAGTCATCCTCGACTCAAGCTGATGAGGACATCACTCTTTCGGATACACACACACCGAGTATTCCTCCAACAATAGGTCCATTGACACGAGCTCGTGCACGTCAACTAAATCATGAGGTGAGCTCGTTCCTTAGTGTTCCTTTATATTTTGATGAGGATGAGATTCTACTGAATAATTGTGATGTATTGTTACTTAGGAACACGGGAGAAGAACAGCAAGGGCGCCCAAGCCAAGGTGGAGGCCCAATCCAGTTCGAGTCCGTTTCGGAGTCCAGGACCAGTCCGCACTAAAATCGTCGCCCAGGATGCATACGGACTCCGTTTTTGACGTTCTACACATGGTTGGAAAGCTAAGGAGATAAGCTTTCCAACGGTACTGGTCCCATGTCCAAATTATTTCTGAGTCAACAGGAATCATCAAAACAAGTGGACGTTTAGAATCTGTCAGGGTGCTGCGCCACCATCTTTTGGGCCGTTGGGCCGTGTAACGTGTTGGAGTCCATTAGGGACGTGTCCAGGGGTCCTTGGCCGACCCTAGTCTTTTATATACAGTAGTCGCCGCCCTAATTAGGGTTGGATTTTGCTTAGATATTGATCTACACACAGTTGTGAGATTTTCGCTCTTGTTCCGGACCGACTAGGCCGCCGCAAGTGTTTGTGGAACCCCGACTTCGAGTGCTTGAATTCAATTCGCAATATTTCAGATTGCATCTTCTACGTTCTTGCTTGTGTTCTCGGTACGCTTGCAGGGATTGAGCCTTCTTGGCGAGGTCAACCGCGCGACACGGTTGATAACCATCGGAGCTGTGGTGTAGTGATTGCAATGGAGACGATCTGTTCGGGTCGAAGCCTTTGGATCATCAACGTCGAGTTCTCCACCCACCGACTTATCGCTACCTATCGGAAGATCAGGCCAACATTACTCATCAACTGGTATCAGATTTTCAGGTTGCCCGTTAGGTAATTTCGTTTTCCCCTTTAGATTAGTCTGTTTTTCATTACCTAGAGTCCATAAAAAGCCAAAAAAAATTCCATCAATTTCCGCTGCCCCAGAACCCTTTGTGCCTTTGCAATTTTTGTTTTCAGTTGCGCGTTGTTGAGTTTGTGTCCGTGGTCGAGTCTTGTTGCTGGTTTTAGAGTCGTGTTCTTGGTCTTTAGTCAACGCTCCGTGCTATTTTGATCACGCCGCTATCCCATCGCCACCATCCCCACCAACAAGTCGAGCCACCACATTACTCGATTTGCCACCGCGAGCCGCCTTGTGTTGCTTTCCGCCACGCCAACCCTAGATAGGTCGCAAGCCGCCTTGTATCAATTGCCCTGTCACCGCTACCATCCTTGTTCATCTCGCGATCCTATTGCTTGCAATAACTTAAAGAGGTCAATTTCTGCAAGAGTTGGTTGAAAAAAAAACCCTAACTCGACAGGGGTTCAGTAAAACAGCCATAACTTTCTCATACGGACTCGGAATCAGGCAAAAAAATTTTTCACAGACATCTACAGAAAAAGTTACATCCGTCGCTTCCCTGCTTTGTCGGGTTCGCCGAATGTTTTTTCCCAAATTCGGCTCGGAAGATTGAGTATTCGAGCTGCGAAGTTTCCGCACGCTTTTCAGAGAACGTGCTTGATTTTCTGTAGGTCACATCTTGCATCCGTTTGAGCTGAAAATTTCTATGGTTGTTGCTTGTGTGCTCCTAGTTCAGAAAAAAAATATCAGAAAAATACGAAAAAAAAAAATTCGTGATTCCTACTAGTGCTAAAAGACAAAAAGAGGAGCACATAGAGAACACCCAGATAATTGTGCTGTTTGCTGTGTCTTTCTCTGATCATCCTTTTTAGCTTTGTTTCAGCTGTTGTGCTAGGACTAGGGACACGTGATAGACCAGCAACTGTGATTCATACTTTGGACACTGATTTAGCTTTGCTCTTCTGATTACAATTATTGCTAATCCTTGCTACCATATTGTGCCTTCCAAGCTCCACCTCCTTTGATCCGAACAGGTTCACTCTTGCAATCATCCCACGCTTCCAGACTCGTCACCGGTTGTTCCTCCTTGCTGCGTTGGTAAGAACATTTGTAAGAGCGTGGTAAGACGCTTGAGTGTGTGTGATTCCACCTTCCACAACCTAGTAGTTGATAGGGATAATATTGTGTTGTCCTTTGTTTTCTACTAACTATGTCAGGTGATGGCTCTCCGTCGGATTTTAAGGATTGTGTGTCCAAGGAAGAACTCAACAAAGCCTTGCAGGATCATACTAGGCTATTGACAGACATTAGAACAAGCATTGCTAACCTCGTCACGCGAGTCAACGACCTTGAGTTGCGACAGCCACCACAGGATGATGACCATTCACATGATGATGATGATGATACTAATAATGGTGACCAAGAAGATGGTGAGGTTTTTGTTGGGCAAGATGCGCGTGCTGAGCAACGTCCTCGTGCTGAACAATTACGTCGTGACCAACAACAACGTCGTCAAGGTAATGGAGGTAATAATGTTACTCGCAACGGTCGCGATGATCCTTATTCTAAGATTAAGTTTTCAATGCCTCCTTTTGATGGTGCATATGATGCTGATGCTTATTTGAATTGGGAAATGACGGTTGATCAAAAGTATAGTTCTCATATGGTTCCTGAAATGCATAGAGTTAGACTAGCCACTTGTGAGTTCACGAATTATGCTATTATTTGGTGGAATGGTCTAGTTTCTAGTGGCTTAGAACCTAAATCATGGCCTAGACTAAAGTGTGCCATGCGCAATAGATTTATTCATCCTGATTATACACGTGAATTGAAAAAGAAATTGCAGCGCTTAAATCAAGGTTCTAAATCTGTCCATGATTACTATCAAGAGCTTCAAATTGCTATGCTTCGTTGTAGTATACAAGAGGATGATGAGGATACCATGATTCGTTTTTACTCCGGGTTGAGACGTGAAATTCAGGACCTTGTTGATTATAAAGATTACAATACTACCAATAGGTTGTTCCATTTTGCTATCTTGGCAGAAAAAGAACTGCAGGGTCGACAACAAGTGCAGAAATTGCGGAACAATTTTGGGAGTACATCTACTTCACGAGTACCACCGGGACAAGCAACAACATTCCCTTCTACATCTACACGATCTGCTGCCCCCTCCTCCAACACTCGAGCACGTTCAGCAGGAGCACCACAACCATCACGTGAGGTGAGTAAATCTATTGTTTCGCAGGATCCAATGCCACGCTCTTCTTCAGGTGCAGCTACCACGGGTCGTACAACGGGCACTGTGTGCCATCGCTGCCAAGGTATTGGCCACGTCATGAAGGATTGCCCAAGCCAGCGAGCATACTCCGCAACAACAGATGGTGGATATGTTAGTCATAGTGATGTCAAGGAAGAATATGCATTTGAAGCTAATCTTGTAGCCGATCATGACATGGATAGTGAGGGGGAGGAGATTAGTGGTACCGCTGCCACGGAGAGTTATGCAGCACGCACCTTCATTGTGAAGCGAGTTTTGAGTTCTCAAATGGGGCAAGCGGAGCAGCTACAACGCCATAATCTATTCCAGACATTCCTCATTGTCAAAGATGCACGTGTTCGTACCATAATTGATTGCGGGAGTTGCAACAACCTCTTGAGCTCCGATCTTGTGAAGAATCTTTCCTTGCCAACACGTGCACATCCTCATCCATACTACATTCAGTGGTTCAATAACAACGGTAAGGTTAAGGTAACACAATCTGCGAGAGTACATTTTTCTATTGGTTCCTACCATGATTATGCTGATTTTGATGTAGTGCCTATGCAAGGATGTTCACTTTTGTTAGGCCGTCCTTGGGAATTTGATACCGATGCTACACACCATGGTAGAAGTAATAAATACTCTCTCATGCACAAGGGAAAGAAAATCTCTTTGCTTCCTTTGACACCTGCTGAAATTGTGCAATGTGATAAAGCTTTAGCTGAAAAAGAAAAGAAAGAACGTGTTTTGGAATATGAAAATCAGCAAGTAGCTCAATCTGTTTTTCCACCTAAGAAAGAGAAGAACACACCTAGGTCCGAAGGCATTAAGTTAAAGGGCGGTGTTATGCTTGCTACTAAATCTGACCTTGCTGAAATTCAAGATAATGATACTTTGTGCTATGCTTTCGTATGCAAAGAGGTTTTATTTTCAATTGATGATATACCTAGCTCTTTGCCTCCTGCTGTCACTAACCTTTTGCAGGAGTATAAGGATGTCTTTCCTGCTGAGATACCCCCGGGGCTGCCACCATTGAGAGGGATAGAGCACCAAATAGATTTGATCCCGGGAGCGACTTTGCCAAACCGCGCTGCATATAGGACCAATCCGGAGGAGACTAAGGAAATTCAGCAACAAGTCCAAGATCTTTTGGACCGTGGGTACGTACGAGAGAGCCTTAGTCCTTGTGCTGTTCCTGTTCTTTTGGTTCCTAAGAAAGATGGTACATGGCGTATGTGTGTTGATTGTAGAGCCATTAATAATATCACAATAAGGTACCGTCACCCTATTCCTAGGCTAGACGACATGCTTGATGAGTTGAGTGGTTCTATTATTTTCACAAAGATTGACTTGCGTAATGGTTACCACCAAATAAGAATGAAATTGGGAGATGAATGGAAAACTGCTTTCAAAACTAAGTTCGGTCTATATGAGTGGTTAGTAATGCGTTTTGGTTTAACTAATGCACCTAGCACTTTCATGAGATTGATGAATGAGGTTTTACGTGCTTTCATAGGAAGATTTGTGGTGGTGTACTTTGATGATATTTTGATCTATAGCAAGTCACATGAAGAACACATTGATCATCTACGTGCTGTTTTTACTGCTTTGAGAGATGCACGTTTGTTTGCTAACCTTGACAAGTGCACCTTTTGCACGAATAGAGTTGCTTTTCTTGGGTATGTTGTTACTCCACAAGGAATTGAAGTGGATGAAGCAAAAATTGAAGCCATCAAGAGCTGGCCGACCCCAGGAACTATCACACAGGTGAGAAGCTTTCATGGCCTTGCAGGGTTCTATCGGCGTTTTGTGAGAGATTTCAGCACCATTGCTGCCCCACTCAATGAGTTGACAAAGAAGGGCGTTCCGTTCCAATGGGGGCCAGCACAAGAACAAGCTTTTAATACGCTAAAAGATAAGCTTACGCATGCACCTCTACTCCAACTTCCGGACTTTGGTAAGACTTTTGAGTTAGAATGTGATGCTAGCGGCATTGGAATTGGAGGAGTTTTACTACAAGGAGGTAAACCCGTTGCTTATTTTAGTGAGAAATTGAATGGGCCATCTCTTAATTATTCGACTTATGATAAGGAGTTGTATGCTTTAGTGCGAGTTTTAGAAACATGGCAACATTATCTTTGGCCCAAGGAGTTTATTATTCATTCTGATCATGAAGCTTTGAAACATATTAGAAGCCAAGCCAAACTGAACAAACGTCATGCTAAATGGGTTGAATTTATAGAGTCTTTTCCTTATATCATTAAACACAAGAAAGGTAAAGACAATGTCATTGCAGATGCATTATCTAGACGCTATACCATGTTGTCCCAACTCGATCATAAGATTTTTGGTTTAGAAACAATTAAAGGATTATATGCTACTGATTTGGACTTTAAAGATGCTTTTGAACATTGTAAAGAAGGAAGAACATGGAATAAATATGTGTTGAATGATGGATTACTATACCGTGCTAACAGGCTATGCATCCCAGCTAGCTCTATTCGCCTATTGTTCTTGCAGGAAGCGCATGGAGGTGGTTTGATGGGACATTTTGGAGTGAAGAAGACCGAGGATGTACTGGCTACTCACTTCTTTTGGCCTAAGATGAGGCGCGACGTCGAGCGCTACGTGGCACGCTGCACTACTTGCAATAAAGCTAAGTCTCGCTTGAACCCACATGGACTTTATATGCCTCTTCCTGTTCCTAGTGTGCTTTTGGAGGATATTTCTATGGATTTTGTTTTAGTATTGCCTAGGACCAAGAGGGGGAGGGATAGTATATTTGTCGTTGTGGATCGTTTTTCAAAAATGGCACATTTTATACCTTGTCACAAGAGCGATGATGCTACAAACATAGCTGATTTGTTTTTCAGGGACATCATTCGCTTGCATGGAGTGCCTAACACCATTGTTTTGGATCGTGATGCAAAATTTTTGAGCCACTTTTGGAGGACACTTTGGAATAAACTTGGGACAAAGCTGCTGTTTTCGACGACATGTCACCCTCAAACTGACGAACAAACGGAGGTTGTGAACCGCACATTATCCACCATGTTGCGGGCTATTTTGAAGAAAAATTTGAGGATGTGGGAAGAGTGTCTACCCCATATTGAGTTCGCTTACAACAGATCAGTTCACTCCACCACCAAGGTAAGTCCGTTTCAGGTAGTGTATGGTTTTAACCCCCGTGCCCCTATTGATTTACTTCCTTTACCAACATCCGAGAAATTGAATTTTGATGCTAAGACACGTGCTGATTTGATTCTGAAAATGCATGAGTTGACTAAGCAAAATATTGAAAAGATGAATGAGAAGTATAGAACTTATGGTAGCCAAGGTCGGAAACATATTATTTTTGAAATTGGTGATCTTGTGTGGTTACATTTGCGCAAAGATAGGTTTCCTGATTTGAGAAAGTCTAAATTGCTGCCTCGAGCTGATGGTCCTTTTAAAATTGTGGAAAAGATCAATGATAATGCATATAAGCTTGAGTTGCCTGCAGATTATGGGGTTAGTCCCACATTTAACATTTCAGATTTAAAGCCTTACTTGGGAGAAGAAGATGACATTGCATCGAGGATGACTCCAATTCAAGAGGGGGAGGATGATGAGGACATCACTCTTTCGGATACACACACACCGAGTATTCCTCCAACAATAGGTCCATTGACACGAGCTCGTGCACGTCAACTAAATCATGAGGTGAGCTCGTTCCTTAGTGTTCCTTTATATTTTGATGAGGATGAGATTCTACTGAATAATTGTGATGTATTGTTACTTAGGAACACGGGAGAAGAACAGCAAGGGCGCCCAAGCCAAGGTGGAGGCCCAATCCAGTTCGAGTCCGTTTCGGAGTCCAGGACCAGTCCGCACTAAAATCGTCGCCCAGGATGCATACGGACTCCGTTTTTGACGTTCTACACATGGTTGGAAAGCTAAGGAGATAAGCTTTCCAACGGTACTGGTCCCATGTCCAAATTATTTCTGAGTCAACAGGAATCATCAAAACAAGTGGACGTTTAGAATCTGTCAGGGTGCTGCGCCACCATCTTTTGGGCCGTTGGGCCGTGTAACGTGTTGGAGTCCATTAGGGACGTGTCCAGGGGTCCTTGGCCGACCCTAGTCTTTTATATACAGTAGTCGCCGCCCTAATTAGGGTTGGATTTTGCTTAGATATTGATCTACACACAGTTGTGAGATTTTCGCTCTTGTTCCGGACCGACTAGGCCGCCGCAAGTGTTTGTGGAACCCCGACTTCGAGTGCTTGAATTCAATTCGCAATATTTCAGATTGCATCTTCTACGTTCTTGCTTGTGTTCTCGGTACGCTTGCAGGGATTGAGCCTTCTTGGCGAGGTCAACCGCGCGACACGGTTGATAACCATCGGAGCTGTGGTGTAGTGATTGCAATGGAGACGATCTGTTCGGGTCGAAGCCTTTGGATCATCAACGTCGAGTTCTCCACCCACCGACTTATCGCTACCTATCGGAAGATCAGGCCAACATTACTCATCAACTGGTATCAGATTTTCAGGTTGCCCGTTAGGTAATTTCGTTTTCCCCTTTAGATTAGTCTGTTTTTCATTACCTAGAGTCCATAAAAAGCCAAAAAAAATTCCATCAATTTCCGCTGCCCCAGAACCCTTTGTGCCTTTGCAATTTTTGTTTTCAGTTGCGCGTTGTTGAGTTTGTGTCCGTGGTCGAGTCTTGTTGCTGGTTTTAGAGTCGTGTTCTTGGTCTTTAGTCAACGCTCCGTGCTATTTTGATCACGCCGCTATCCCATCGCCACCATCCCCACCAACAAGTCGAGCCACCACATTACTCGATTTGCCACCGCGAGCCGCCTTGTGTTGCTTTCCGCCACGCCAACCCTAGATAGGTCGCAAGCCGCCTTGTATCAATTGCCCTGTCACCGCTACCATCCTTGTTCATCTCGCGATCCTATTGCTTGCAATAACTTAAAGAGGTCAATTTCTGCAAGAGTTGGTTGAAAAAAAAACCCTAACTCGACAGGGGTTCAGTAAAACAGCCATAACTTTCTCATACGGACTCGGAATCAGGCAAAAAAATTTTTCACAGACATCTACAGAAAAAGTTACATCCGTCGCTTCCCTGCTTTGTCGGGTTCGCCGAATGTTTTTTCCCAAATTCGGCTCGGAAGATTGAGTATTCGAGCTGCGAAGTTTCCGCACGCTTTTCAGAGAACGTGCTTGATTTTCTGTAGGTCACATCTTGCATCCGTTTGAGCTGAAAATTTCTATGGTTGTTGCTTGTGTGCTCCTAGTTCAGAAAAAAAATATCAGAAAAATACGAAAAAAAAAAATTCGTGATTCCTACTAGTGCTAAAAGACAAAAAGAGGAGCACATAGAGAACACCCAGATAATTGTGCTGTTTGCTGTGTCTTTCTCTGATCATCCTTTTTAGCTTTGTTTCAGCTGTTGTGCTAGGACTAGGGACACGTGATAGACCAGCAACTGTGATTCATACTTTGGACACTGATTTAGCTTTGCTCTTCTGATTACAATTATTGCTAATCCTTGCTACCATATTGTGCCTTCCAAGCTCCACCTCCTTTGATCCGAACAGGTTCACTCTTGCAATCATCCCACGCTTCCAGACTCGTCACCGGTTGTTCCTCCTTGCTGCGTTGGTAAGAACATTTGTAAGAGCGTGGTAAGACGCTTGAGTGTGTGTGATTCCACCTTCCACAACCTAGTAGTTGATAGGGATAATATTGTGTTGTCCTTTGTTTTCTACTAACTATGTCAGGTGATGGCTCTCCGTCGGATTTTAAGGATTGTGTGTCCAAGGAAGAACTCAACAAAGCCTTGCAGGATCATACTAGGCTATTGACAGACATTAGAACAAGCATTGCTAACCTCGTCACGCGAGTCAACGACCTTGAGTTGCGACAGCCACCACAGGATGATGACCATTCACATGATGATGATGATGATACTAATAATGGTGACCAAGAAGATGGTGAGGTTTTTGTTGGGCAAGATGCGCGTGCTGAGCAACGTCCTCGTGCTGAACAATTACGTCGTGACCAACAACAACGTCGTCAAGGTAATGGAGGTAATAATGTTACTCGCAACGGTCGCGATGATCCTTATTCTAAGATTAAGTTTTCAATGCCTCCTTTTGATGGTGCATATGATGCTGATGCTTATTTGAATTGGGAAATGACGGTTGATCAAAAGTATAGTTCTCATATGGTTCCTGAAATGCATAGAGTTAGACTAGCCACTTGTGAGTTCACGAATTATGCTATTATTTGGTGGAATGGTCTAGTTTCTAGTGGCTTAGAACCTAAATCATGGCCTAGACTAAAGTGTGCCATGCGCAATAGATTTATTCATCCTGATTATACACGTGAATTGAAAAAGAAATTGCAGCGCTTAAATCAAGGTTCTAAATCTGTCCATGATTACTATCAAGAGCTTCAAATTGCTATGCTTCGTTGTAGTATACAAGAGGATGATGAGGATACCATGATTCATTTTTACTCCGGGTTGAGACGTGAAATTCAGGACCTTGTTGATTATAAAGATTACAATACTACCAATAGGTTGTTCCATTTTGCTATCTTGGCAGAAAAAGAACTGCAGGGTCGACAACAAGTGCAGAAATTGCGGAACAATTTTGGGAGTACATCTACTTCACGAGTACCACCGGGACAAGCAACAACATTCCCTTCTACATCTACACGATCTGCTGCCCCCTCCTCCAACACTCGAGCACGTTCAGCAGGAGCACCACAACCATCACGTGAGGTGAGTAAATCTATTGTTTCGCAGGATCCAATGCCACGCTCTTCTTCAGGTGCAGCTACCACGGGTCGTACAACGGGCACTGTGTGCCATCGCTGCCAAGGTATTGGCCACGTCATGAAGGATTGCCCAAGCCAGCGAGCATACTCCGCAACAACAGATGGTGGATATGTTAGTCATAGTGATGTCAAGGAAGAATATGCATTTGAAGCTAATCTTGTAGCCGATCATGACATGGATAGTGAGGGGGAGGAGTGTAGTGATTGCAAGGGAGACGATCTGTTCGGGTCGAAGCCTTTGGATCATCAACGTCGAGTTCTCCACCCACCGACTTATCGCTACCTATCGGAAGATCAGGCCAACATTACTCATCACAAGCTCTTCTTCTTCACCCAAGTAGGGCTTCAAATCTGAAATGTTAAATGTGGGACTAACTGCAAAATCTACAGGTAGGTCCAATTTGTATGCATTGTCATTGATTTTCTCAATTATCTTAAATGGTCCATCAGCAATAGAAATCAACTTTTATTTTCTTAGTTTTGTAAACCTATCCTTCCTCAAATGCAACCAAAGTAAATCACCCGGTTCAAATTTTATCTCCTTCCTACCTTTACTTCCAGCAATCCTATACTTTTCAGTCATATTTTCTATATTCTTTTTAGTTGTTTGATGCAACTTAAGAATAAATTTAGCATGTTTCTTCGCATAAATTAAGTATTTCAAAAGTAGGCAAAGGTAGTAAATCAATAGGGGCACGGGCATTAAATCCATACACTACCTAGAACAGACTTACCTTGGTGGTGGAGTGTACTGACCTATTGTAAGAAAAATTCAATATGCAGTAAGCACTCTTCCCACATCCTCAAATTTTTCTTTAGAACAGCCTGTAAATATGGTCGATAATGTACGGATCACAACCTTTGTTTGACTGACAGTCTGAGAATGACACGTAGTAGAAAACAACAGCTTCGTCCCCGATTATTCCAATGTGATCTCCACAAGTGACTCAAAAACTTTGTGTCACAATCCGAGACGATAGTATTAGGCACTCCATGTAGTCGAATGATTTCCCTGAAAAAAATCAGCTATGTTTGTAGCATCATTGCTCTTATGATAAGGTATAAAATGTTCCATTTTAGAAAATATATCCACAACTACAAATATTATATTCCTCTCCCTCTTTGTCCTAGGTAGTCCTAAAACAAAATCCATAAAAATATCCTCTGATAGTGCATTATGAACAAGAAGAGGCATATAAAGACCATATGGATTTAAGCAAGACTTAGTGTTGCTGCCAATGATACAACGTAAAATGTAGTGCTTGACATCATGTCTAATCTTCGGCCAAAAGATGTGGGCGGCTAGCACATCTTCAGTCTTCTTTGCTCCAAAATGTGCTGTCAATCCTCCTCCATACGCATCATGTAACAATAAAAAACGAATGGAGCTAGCTGGAAATGTTTTCCCTTCTTTACAATGTTCAAGCACTTCTTTAAGTCTAAATCAGTAGCATATAAGTCCTTAATAGTCTGTAAACCAAAAATCTTATGATCAAGTTGAGATAACATGGTATAACGCCTAGAAAGCGCATCAACAGTCACATCATCCTTATGCTTTATGACATATGGAAAAGACTCAATAAATTCAACCCATTTAGCATGTTGTTTATTCAATTTAGCTTGACTCCTAATATGATTCAGTGATTCATGATCAGAATGTATAACAAATTTTTTGGGCCATAGATAATGTTGCCAAGTTTCAAGCACACGAACTAAAGCATACAATTCTTTATCATAGGTAGAATAATTCAGACTTGACCCACTTAATTTCTCGTTGAAATAAGCAATAGGTTTACCTTCTTGAATTAACACACCTCCAATTCTAAGCCTGCTAGCATCACACTCTAGCTCAAAGGTCTTACGAAAATCAGGGAGTTGGAGTAAAGGAGCATGCGTAAGTTTCTCTTTCAACAACTTGAATGCTTTTTCTTGCGCAGGTCCCCATTTGAAAACCACTCCTTTCTTCGTTAATTCATTCAATAGGGCAGCAATGGTGCTGAAATCCCACATAAAGTGCCGATAGAAACCCACAAGACTATGAAAGCTTCTCACTTGAGTAAGAGTCTCAGGGGTTGGCTAGCTCTTTATGGCTTCAATTTTTGCCTCATACATTTCTATTCCCTGTGGAGTAACAACATAGCCAAGAATAGAGACTTGATTCATGCAAAAGATGCACTTTTCGAGGTTACCAAACAAACGTGCATCTCTCAAAGCATTAAAAACAATACGTAGATGATCAAAGTGTGACTCATGTGACTTGCAATAAATCAAGATATCATCAAAGTATACCACCACAAATCTTCCAATGAAAGCACGTAAAATTTTGTTCATCAATCACATGAAAATACTAGGTGCATTAGTTGACCCAAAAGGCATTACTAACCACTCATACAAGCCAAACATAGTTTTAAACATAGTTTTCCATTCATCTCCAAGTTTCATTCTAATCTGGTGGTAACCATTTTGCAAGTCAATTTTAGTGAAAATTATAGAACCACTCCACTCATCAAGCATGTCATCTAGCCTAGGAATAGGATGACGATATCTTATAGTAATATTGTTGATGGCTCTACAATCAACACACATACGCCAACTATCATCTTTCTTAGGAACCAAAAGAATAGGAACAACACAAGGACTAAGGCTTTCTCCTACGTACCCGCAATCCAAAAGGCCTTAGACTTGTCACTGAATTCCTTAGTCTCTTCCGGGTTGGTCCTATATGCAGCACGGTTTGGCAAAGTTGCTCCCACAATCAAATCAATTTGATGTTCTATTCCTTGAATTGGTGGTAGTCCTGGGGGTACTTCACTAGAAAAACATCCACAAACTCCTGCAAAAGGTTAGCAAGAGCAAGAGGCAGAGAACTAGATATATCATCGAGTGAAACTAAAGCATCTTTGCATATCAAAGCATTGCCTGGTAGCTCATTGTCATAAATTTCAGCAAGGTCAGATTTTGTAGCAAGCACAACACACCCTTTCAATTTAATTCCATCAGAGTTAGACATTGTTGTCGCCTTCTCCTTTTTGGGTGGAATGATTTGTTTCGCTAGTTGCTGATTTTTAGATTCATGCTTATGCTCTTTTCTCTTATTTTCAACTCTCTCTTTTTCACATTTCACAATATCAGCAGGGGTTAAAGGTAGAAAGGTTACTTTCTTTCCTTTATAAACAAGGGTGTACTTATTACTTGTAGCATAACGTGTTGCATATGTACCAAACTCCCATGGTCGACCTAGCAAAAGAGAGCATGCTAGCATGGGTACTACATCAAAAGCAACACAGTCATGGTATGAACCAATAGAAAAATCACCCTAGTCGTTTGCATTACCTTCACCTTACCGTTGTTGTTGTTGAACCATTGAATGTGGTAAGGGTGAGGATGAGTTCTTGTAGGCAAGGCAAGCTTCTTGATCAAATCTGAACTTACCAAATTGTTGCAACTCCCTCCATCAATAATGACGTGAACACAGTAATCCTTCACTACGAGGAACACCTGAAATAGATTGTGGCGTTGTAGCTGTTCCGTTTGCTCCATTTGAGTAATTAACACTCACTGCACAATAAGGGTCCTATAATTCTCCGTGGCAGTAGCATCGAATTCTTCCTTGTGATCGATATCCATTTCGTGTTTGTCTTCACCTACAAGGTTAGCAGCAAGAGCGTAATCATCCTCAACATCAGTAGCACTTACATATCCACCATCCTCTGTTGCATTGTACGCTCATTGACTTGGACAATCCTTCACAACATGGCCCATTCCCTTACATTGGTGGCAAATAATCCCAATCGTGTAACCAGTCGAAGCAACCGAAGAAGTGCTCTTCGCTGGAGCCTGCAAACTAGCAGATTTGCTTACCTTGGGAGCGTGTAATGGTTTCAAGGGTATTGCTGAACATGCTCTACTCGAGAAAGGGGCAGCAGACCGTGAAGCCAAATGTGGGGTTATTTTGTCTTGACCCGGCGTTGATTTTGAAGTAGTCGAGTTTTCAAAATTGTTCCTTGGCCTCCGTTGTTGTCCCTGCAATTCTTTTTCTACCACACATGCGAGTTGGAACAACCTAGGAATGTTATCATATTCTTTGTAATCGACTATGTCCTGAATTTCACGCCTTAACCCTCCATAAAAGCGTCCAATTGCAGCCTCTTCATCCTCAATAATATCGCAACGCAACATGCTAATTTGCAGCTCCTAATAATACTCTTCTATAGAACTATCACCTTGGTTTAAGCACTGCAATTTCTTAGCAATTCACGTTTAAAAGAAGGTGGAACAAATCTGTTACACATTAGCAACCTTTAAAACATTCGATGTAGTTGGTGCTAATCCATCAATGCAAACCCTATCCCACCAGATGGTTGCAAAATTTTTAAATTCACTAGTGGTTTCCCTAACTTTATGCACTTCAGGAAAAAAAATGAGCATTAAACTTCTGTTCTACCATCATCTTCCAATCTAAATACCTTTCAGCATCATAAGCAACCTCAAAAGATTGTATAGTAAACTTAACCTTAGCAAGTGGATCATCATTAATACATGGGTTATGTTGCTGAAAATTATTACCTCTTATACCTTGATGGTTGAAGTTCAATCGGTTCCTTTGTCATTCGTCAAAGGCGTCACGTTCTTGCCTCAAAATTTCATCATCTGCGACAGACTCCTCTTGTTCATGAGTTGCACCATGAGGATCCACTCGACCATTGTTTGGTGGCAGATTAATTAATCAATCAAAGCGTGTATTGAGCATTGCAATGCTTTCATTGAGTCGCTGCAATGTGGTATTGGTTCCCACAAGCTTCTTGTCAATGTCATCATTAATAGTTTGTCAATGATCATCGAACAACATTGTGAGTTCTTCCCTCAAAACACACTCTTTCGCATATGATATTTCACCTAACATGGTTAGTAGCAGATAAAAGATAAGAAAAGATATTATCCCTATTGACTACTTGGTGGTGGAAAGTGAAGTGGAGTCACACACTCTCAAGCGTCTTACCACAATCTTGCAAGTGTTCTTACCAATCACAGTAGTTGGCACAACTGGTGGCCGGTTCATGATACCTTATCGGGTGCGAATGAGGTAGTTGCAAGGGAAGAAACCATTCTGATGAAGAGAAGGTGTAGCTTGGACGAGCAGTATTTAGTAGCAGGGAATAGCAATAATTGAAATCAGATTAGCAAAGCTAAATAAGAGTCCACAGTACTCGTCACAGTTGCTAGCCCAAACACGTTCCTAGAACTAGCTCAAGCAAGCCAAAAACTATAACAGACACAAGCACAATAGAACAAAATTCACAATGTAGATTGATTTTTTTGAATTCTCTCTCTTTTTTTGAATCTCTTTGCTTCTTGCTCTTGTTTTGCGAATGTGACACAAACTCAAGACTCTTCTACTACTTTTCTAAGACTAGTGAGGTACGTAGGTCACAATCTTTTTCTAGAGAGCAGAGGTATAAAGGTAATAAAAAGATACTCTCTCTGTTTCTCTCTCTGAACTCTGGCTACCTCTATTGTGGCTATGGTGGTCAGACCCGAGAAGGTGTGCAACTCTGACTAAGTGGTCACAGCGACTAGTTGGTCGGACCCTAAGTGGGTGGTCGGAGTGACTACTCGGGTATAATAGACAAGGACTCGACACTAGAAAAATAGGACATGATGACTTAACCAGCAACAAAGACACCGACGATGGACTCAAACTCAACAACGCGAAAACTGAAAAAAAAAATCACGAAGGGCACAAAGTGGTTTGGACAACGGAATAACTGTGATTTAAATCTTATTGTGGGGTAATTTTCTGGAATCTAGGTAATGGAACAAAACTAAACAAATGGGATAACTGAGATTACCTAACAGGCAACATGGCTTTGATACCACTTGATGTGGGGATGCAATTTTCCATAGGTAATATGATAAGTGGATTTGGTGGAACTTCGATGTTGATGATCCAAAGGCTCTGATCAGAATAGATCAAGAACCCTCGCAACTATTACACCACTACTCTATGGTTATTAACCATTCCAAGACCAGGTTGACCTCACTAAGAAGGCTTTTCCAGCTAGCGAATTAAGAACACAAGCAAGAATAGGTAGATGCAATCTGAATATTGCTGATTACTAATGAAGTACTCGAGTTGGGGTTCAACAATCTAAGCTAAACTCGAGCCTAAACTATGGTGGCTACTGTATATTTATAGGGGGACATGAGGAGATCAACCTAAGGTTGTGCAGTCGTGGAAAGAGGCATACACAACCTGGACTCCGACCCTGACACTATTACAAGACCCAACTAGGTCCAAAAGGATGGTGTAGCACCTTATTTCTTTGACTCTGACTAAACTATAAGGAATATTTGGTCGAGCTCATATCCATTGGAAAGGGCTCATCATAAACTTTCTAGAATGTCCAATATCGCCTAAAACGGACTTCGTATGAGAGCGTTATATTTGTTTTACTGACGTGCTATCCGAAGACTCGATCACAACCATGACTAGAGCTCAGCCTCAAGTCCAAGTAGATTTGGCCTTCGAGGGATGGCGTCCGGGTAAGGTTGTGGTGCTTCTCCCACATTTCTAAGCAATTAAAACATCACAAGAATTTAGTAGTAATCCATCCAATGAAGCATGACCAGCGAGAAACAAGTTCACTTGGTGGTCTAAATTGTCGTGTACTTGGACCTTGTATGATTTGAGGATTCTTTGTGGTATTGATCATATCCGAAGGAGCCATGGGCTCATCATCCTTCTTTGGGATAAGTATTTACCTGTAAGATAGCTGCTTAGTCAACGAATTAACAGGTACTGATCTGATGTTTTGTAGTTGTTCATGTTGCGGTTGGACGAACTCCGTTGTGGTACCGACAAGGCTTGCCCGAGACGACAAACTTGAAAAGGAGGCCGCCGAGCTATGTCACCAACTTTTTAGGGTGGTCATTGAGAAGGGTAAAGCATGCATAGAGCTAGCGGGCTGGATGAAAGTTAAGCCTCCAACAACCTAGATATGCCATCTCATCATCTTCTCGTTCTAAATATGATATTTTGTAGAACACTTTGAGACCCAGGAAACCAAGGCCCGGGAGGGGGCTTGACTGATCGCCTCCAGGCAATAGCTCGCTACTGCTATTGATGTGTTCCAAGAGGTGCTCACTAGGGTCAAGATCCAGGTGGAGCCTGAGGGAGATGTTGGTGCAACTGTATTGTTCATGCACGTAACCAAGCTTGTTGAGGCCAACTGGGGTCTTCGAGGGAAGGTGGTCAAGCACATCTAGAGCCAAGACAAGGGGATGTAGAGGAAGTAGTTGCCCTTTTGTTGGCCATCCTAAAGGCACACTACTCGAACATTGACACCGATGTTCTTCATGATGACTTTCCAGGGGAGATGGGTGAAGAGTCGGTGCAGAAGGTGGAGGAGGTGCTCGGGCCAGCCAAGGCTTTTGTGGATGAAATGGTCTTTGGACTTGAGTCTTCACCGCATAACTTTTTATCATGCAGTTTGTAATATAGAACTCAAAGCTTATTAGGCTTGTAGGAATTTTTAACTCAAATGCTTTTGCATTCAATCGGTGTACTTGGTGCTGGATGCGTTCAACAACATATCATGATTTTCTTACTCACTTCTTCCTTCAATTAGTTTAGGATGTGTTAGTCACTAATAGAACACTTATTATGGCCAGCCTCAGATCTACTTGAGTTGAAGGCATCATAGCCCCCAGTCACTCATGAAATGTGATAAGGAGTCTTTTTTCAACCCCGAAGTCACAACAAAATGATCCTTCCCTTCTTGTTAGAATAGTCTTTCTAAATGTACACGATATGTCATTTTCAGTTTCTAACACTCAACACTTGTTAAGCCCCTGACTATCTGAAAAACTTCATCTGCTTTGGTTTTCTTGCCCTTACCTCCCTTTGTGTTCTTCCTGTGCTTGCTCTTGGCCATGTCACTGTCAAGCCCATGTCAAGGGCGCTTGATTCCCTGGACCTTCTCTATGTCAAAGAGGAGTGCATCTTCGGCTTTGGCAGCCATATCTACGTTCGTCATGAGTTCTTGGACTACCTCGGACTCCTTTCTAGCAACATCATTAATGCATTGCCGGCTCCTGACCCCCTAAATGAATGCTTGGATGACATCATAGTCACGGATATTAGAGATGGTGTTCCAAGTGTTGCTAAAGTAGTGAGAAAACTCGTGCAGGGTTTCTTTCTGTATTTTCTCGCAACGTTAGAGATCGTTTCGTGTGCTAGGGTGGACGTACGTACCCTAGAAGTTTGCTTGGAAAATATCAAAGAGCTGCTCCCATGAGTAGATTATTCCTGGTGATAGGTTGGTCAGCCACGTCCTGGCTACCCCCTCAAGGACAGTGGGGAGGTAATTCATCATTACCTTCTCATTCCTACCAGCCGCTTGGATGGTTGTGGTACATATCTGAAGGAACTCAACAGGATTCGTACTCCCATTGTACTTCTTGATTGACCCAAGGCGGAACCTTGCTGGCCAGTTCACATTTTGTAGATCTGGAGAAAATGCTTGACACCCACTAACAACACCTAGCTTGGACTGGGCTGCCCTCTGTGTGTTGTCCATGGGGATCAGAGATCGGCCCCAGCTAGAGTTGTGTTGGGACATCCTCTGACTGGATCGTCAAAGTGCAGTTGATGCCTCTTCGGGGGTCGTTGAGCATCTTCGCTCATTGATGAACTCGTGTAAGTCGTTGATCGGATGATCTTTGACTGGTGAGGTTCAGTTAAGGTTAGTTACTTGGTTGTCTTCTTGGTTCGTCTTGTTTTGGAGATTATGCCTCTTTAAGCCCGATCCATCTCGAGAAGAGGCGATGCAAGGCTTTCCCCAATTAAAGCTGGCAATGGCCAAATAGGAATTCTCAGCCTGAATGAGAACCTCCTTTGTCATGCTAGTCACTGATTTCATCTAGCCCTTATCAACGGGGGTTGTAAGATCTATTGTTGGGGCCACATAAGAGCCTCTTGTAGAAGGAGGAGCTCTACGCTATTTTAGGTCTGTAGCATCGAGCCCCTTGCTGATGGTCGGGAAAAGGTAAACCCTGTGCTCTATTAGGGTTTTAGTTCTAGGAAGGCTGTAACACCCAGTTTTAAAGGAACAAAACTGGGCATAACACATGTATGCTAGGATCAAATTTCCATACATGTGCTACATCATCAGTGTATCATCACAGTGCCATTATTATAATGATACTTAACTTGTTACAAAAGGACCCAAGGGTCTAAAAGAAAACACAACGAAACTAAAAAGAGGTCTTCAGTGCTAGCAGGGCCACCATCTTCCACAGGCGTCGACCGGGGGCACACTAGCTTAGAATAGCAACTCTGGGTTGAAGTCATCCTCTTCGAAGTTTGCAGCATCAAAGACGGCTTCTGAACAGCGGTAGAATGCAAGAAGAGGGACAACGGGAGTGAGTACAAAATGTACTCCACAAGTGTAGGGAAAATATGCTATGGGGCTCAAGTGAAGGAAAGGATAGACACACGTTAATTGCACTAAGCAACTATGACCTATGACATCAACATCAGGCATCCTATTTACTAGGTAAAGAGTCAACTATAACAAAAAGGAATGACTCATCGGATTCCATCTGACTACCAAGACTCACCAGGTAATTCCATCACCCGGCTACCCGACCAACCATACCAACCTTGATCCCAACTAATCCTGAAGAAGTCCAAGTTCGCTCTTGTCCGTGAGCACAACTGATCGATCAGTTTGATACTCTTCAGAGTTTGCACAGCCTTCGCAACGAGTCGTGATTCCCGTGTTTCTTCACACTTCTGGGGTGTGGAGTCAGGGTCTCACTACAAGGACTTTACAAAGCTCCCACTAACCTGTAGGCACCCACTGAGGTTTCACCGCTAACAGACGATTCTATCGCTGCAGAAGCCACCTCTTGTAACACTTAACCGTCCAACGGTGCCCATAGAATCAAAGAGGTGGCTAATTAGTTGGCCAGGCTGTACCCATATAGGCCTCATGGTTGTGTGGAAATAACTTGGTTACATGTTCAAGAACCTGTCCTTAGGACCCCACATAGGAACAACCACAATCAACTGTGCAGTACCGGCACATGTGCATTCCCGCACCATCATCAAACAACCATTCTGTTGGGATCCCTATACCATGTTTCTACAAAATTATCCATCCCGATTCTTGTTGCATATTCATTATTCAATATTAACATTTTTCCCAACCATGACTGCACTAGCATATTCTACCCATTTTACCCCATGATCCATCAACAGCGACAAGGAATTGTCAGTCAAAAACTAGTAAACCATAACATAGGATTTCAAATTAAACAAGCATGCATTTGAAGGATAAAGATCTACGTATGAATCCTAATATCAGGGCAAAATTTTCAAGGATACTTCCTTTCGACGGAGGGTTGCTCAAAGTCCTCGAAAGCTTGATCTTGGAGATTACCGGACTGCTCACCTCCTAAGCGATACACCGGAAAAGGTACACAAGGAAAAACTCTAAGAACAGTACACCATACAGAACTAAAACTAGGTAAAAACCCTATAAAAATATTCTATACATCGCTACAAATATTTGGGCGTGAAAATCGTCTAAATCAGAGCTACGAGCAAAAAGTATTGAGCTTTTGAAGTTCCAGGGGCTAAACTACAAATTTAGTTTATTTCCGAGAATAAAACGAATTGTTTTTATACTTAAAAATGCAATTATGATGCCAATAAACAATTTCAGATTTATTCTTCAATAGAAAATTCGGTGAAAAAGGTTTACGAGCCCATGGACCACGATCATGTGACTTGATTGAAGAATTAAGGTGCGGGGAGGCTTAGATTTTGAAACGGTCGGCAGATTTGGGGCCGCTAGGGTTCGGTGGTCGGAGAAAGAGGAAGCCGAGCCATGGCTCGGGCGCAGGTGGCTCAGCTCAACTCGGGCTGGGCCCACGTGACGGCGAGACAAGGTGGGGAGGCGGAGTGGCTCGGGCGGGGGCCAGCTCGGCTAGGAGGGGGCCCTCCGGGAGGTGAGAGAAGGCGGTGAGGCTGGCTCGGTGGCTCAGCGACTCGGCTTCAGGCCCGCGTGGTAGTGAGACTAGGGAGGGTGGGGCGGCTCGAGCGCGGCCCAACGCGGGGGAAGGGGCGGCCCACGCGGGGAAGAGAATAAGGGAGAGGAGGAGGGAAGAGGAAATTGGCCGGGGAGAGAAATCGGCCCGGGAGCACTTTACTAATTTTGAAAAGCTTTTTCTTTTAAGATTTTGAGCTATTTTCAAAAAGGTTTGAACGAGTGACTTCTAGAGATCTTTCGCAAACATTTTCCACGCATTAAAACCTATTGCAACTAAGATGGCATGAATGCAACAATCTTATATAACCTATGCCAATTTAAATTTAGAAATTAATTTCTTCTAAAGAAAAAAATTGGAACACCTATTAAATTTCTAACAAAATTTTAAATTATTTCAAAAATTGAATTTTAGGGTGTTACAGAGGCGTGGTTAATGGAAGCTGGTTGTCGCCCAGAACAGGAGTGGTAGGAACTTGCATGTTTGGAGGATCATCACCATGATTGACCAGATCACCACCCTGTCTCCGATGGTAAAGACTTTTCGGGGGTAATCTCCACCGAAGGAGTCCAGATCCATCATGGATTTTTCATTGAATTGCTCCGAGTTGGTATCTCAACAATTCATGTTGTCGAAAGCTGCAGGGGAGGATCCCAACTTGTGGTCAATAGCGCATTAGCGATTGTCTTGGAAACCAAGTGGCTCAAACTCAAAGTCGTAGTCCTTGGTACACTGATTGATGGAGTGTGCCCGATCTTTTGAAAGGTAATTGTGATAAGTCAATTTGGTGGAGTTTAGACGTTGATGATTTAAGGCTCCGACCAAAACAGATAAGAAAACCCTCGCAATCACTACACCACTACTCCGGGGTTATCAACTGTGCCAAGACATGGTTGGCCTCACCAATAAGGCTTTTTCTACAAGCGAATTGAGAACACAAGCAAGAATAGATAGATGCAATCTGAATATTGCTAATTATCAATGAACAACTTGAAGTTAGGGTTCTACAAACTGTTATACGGCAAAACTATCTAAAACAGAATAATCTAAGTAAAACCTAAGGGTAACTATGACGGCTATTGTATATATAGGGGGGACATGAGTAGGTCAACCTAGGGTTGTGTAGCCATGGGAAGAGGCACACACAACCTAGACTCTAACCCCGACACACTTACAAGAACTGACAAGGACCACAACCGTGATGCGGCACCTTATTTTAATGACTTCGATTGATTTCTAATGAATCTAAGGGTGAGAAAAGAACCATTGGAAATGTCTCGTTATAAGCTTTAGACAGCAAGTCCAAAAATGCCTCAATTGGACTACGTATGTGAAAGTTATACCCATTTTATTGATGTGCTATCTTGAGACTCCGAATAGAATTTTGAGTCCGAATAGAACTTAACTTTGAGTCCCAGTAGACTTGGCCTTCTAGGGATGGCATCTAGGTTAGCTTGTGATGCTTCTTCCATATTTCTATGTAACAAAACATCACAAGAATTTAGTAGTAACCTATCTAAAAAAGTATGAATAATGAGAAACGAGTTCACCTGGTCGTTTAATTGTCGTGCACGTGCTCTTGTAATTGGTCATTGTATCTCTTGAGGAGTAGTGTTGCATGTATTCGAAGGAGTGATGTCCCCATCACTGATCCATAAAGCCACTTACCTCATCCCTAGAGTCGTCGCCAGATAGTTCTTCATCGAAGTTCACCCAGTCGATCGCCGGTTCATCGGTGGGAAGGGTGAAGTTATCGTAGAACCCCTCATCTGAGAAGCCGGTCCTCGATGTAGGCTTGGACGAAATTGACAGCATGTCATATGTAGAATCTTCAATGCCTGTTGTCATGATCCCCACGGACGACGCTAGCTATCGATGATTGGTGAACTGCTGATCTTATGAACATGTAAAAGAGATGGTGGATGCTTCGAGTAGATGAATCAAAGATACACATAGAGGGGTTTCTATATAGGTTTAGGTCTCCGTTCAGATAATAGCTCTATGTCTTATTTGTCTTGTAATTATCTTTGAGATTATTCCAAGGGGGTGTGTGGCTAGCCTAGAAGGATCTAACCTAGCCAGGCAACTTCGTTCCATGGGATGGGTGCAATCTTAGTTGTGTCTCTCCCTCCGTACTGTAATACCAAATATTCAAAAAGAAAAAAGAAGTGTATTGACCAAAGTAGACCAAATAATTGACTTTTAAATCTATTAGTCATATGGACAATCAGAGACCATAGTTGCATAGATCTTGTTAAGATGAACCCATTTTGTAATTTAAATGTCAGTTTTGGAGCCCTGTGATCCATAGCAAGAACAATAAATCTAGACCATTGATTGATTAAAAAAAGAAATTTAAGAGATAAAGTTGTGGATGGATCGGTCACCATGTAGGGATCGCTAATGTCTTAAGAAGGGGGTGAATTATGACACTTAGAACTATTTTGGCTCCAAAAACAACACAAGATAAACCTATATCAATTTCTATCTAAATGTGCTCTAGGTTTATCTAGTGTGTCTACTTTACCTATAAAAGCGCTTGCAACCTATCTAAGAAGGAAAATTGTAAGTAAGTAAATTCGGAAACATAAATAAGGTACAGAGAGCAAACTCAACACAAGGATTTTTTTCCCATAGTATCAATGGCATGAATTCCACCCCTAGTTCACGTTGGAGCTCTACAAAGGTTATGCTCCCAGTCGGCACCTGATCACGTCTCTTGAGCTACCAAGTCACAAAGACAAGGCCTCCACCCGGATGAGCCACTAAGACACCAAGGCAAGGTCACACCACTAGCCTCTCTTATGGTTCCTTGCCGCTTTGAACACTTCGGAGCTTAAGCAACTGAGGCAAGGGTCTTTGTGTCCCCCTACATGCTTCTCGTCGCCACTCCACACCAAGTCGGTGGGTCAACAAGGTTGAGTAACTCCGAATCAAATTGCTGATGAGTCACCAAGACTCGAGGCACCGGCATACCAAGAGGTACAAGCTTGGATCACTCGTTGATCCACTCTCTAGACATCAATCACCTAGCAACACACTCTCTAGGCCTATAAGCACTAATCACTCTCTAATCTTGTGCTTAATTGCCTTAGATGATCACTTTAAGAACTTTGGTGGCTTGGATGTGTATATGAACTTCTCTAGACTCCAGCAGCAGGACACACCTTCAAATGACTGAATGGAGGGGTATTTATAGCCTCAAACCCGCGCACTAGCCATTAGCCCAACAGCTCTTAAAAGCAATTAACACCGGATGATCTAGTGAGAACAGTAGTACTAACACGGATCATCCGGTGAGTACAAGCTCATAAACTAGCCATTGGAACCCCAATCAAGCCACTGTGAACACCAGACACTCCGGTGTATAATGCAACATCATCACCAGACATTCCGATGAGTATACCTTAGCCATCCAAGCCAACATCTTCTCTGTGTAAACTGCTCCGGTGCCTTCTCTGGTGCTCATCAATTCATCACCAGACTATCCGGTGAGCAGTACTCAGCCATCTGTCACACACCAAAATTCCTATTTTGGGTTGTGATCATTTTAAAACAATAAAATAACATTTTCCTGAAATTTGAAAGCTTTTCCAAAAATTTTAGAGTTTAAAAGAATTTGTTTTGTGTGATGAAAAATGTATTTATAAAATATTAGAATAGGTTAAGGAATTTCAAGGTTGGACAAATCTTTGTTCCATTCCCATTATCATCCCAAAACCCTCCAAGGACAATGTAGAATGTCGAAGGAATCTCAGTATCCCTGAAGGGATCGGCCAGATCTTCATCAGCGCAACAGGAACGCAAGCCACACTCCCAACACTGCAAGCCATCACTGCTGTCGTTCGCTGCCTCAACGACCACTCCCCTGATCATCGCAGCAAGGTGAGGACTCGAACCAGCCCCTTCCCCTCCTCTTTTCCCCTGTATAGATGCCATTTGTGAGCCCTAAATGAACCCTTAGCCCAGCCAAAGCCCTTGCTACACCACCATGGTTGTCGCCATCGCGGACAGCCGCGTAGCCACCGATTGGCATCGGTGTTCCCTAGCCGATAAAAGATCGGATCACCATGCCCTTTGACCAACACGTGCCCCTAGATGTTCCACGTGCCCTCACCAAACCATTCATCAATTAGAGCACCGACACCACCGGGATCATGATCGCTGTTCCTGCTGTACAATCTGGAGTTCTGCAGGTGCAACGTAGGTTTAGATCGCATTCTCCGGTGTACTAGAACTCCAATCCATGTGTCCTTTGGCTGAGAGTTGCCCCTTCTAGTTCACTACATCCTCCCAAAATCAGTTTGTCCAAAGCTGACAGAGCCCTCGTTCTCGACGTCGCATTGCCTACTGCCCAGTGCCGCACATGTCCTGCGTACCTAGAATATCAGCCGCATTCCCCGATGAACCGGAGCTCCAATCACCGAAGCCCAGTGTCGACGTCAGTGGACACAAGTCCGATCATCACCTCCGACAAAACCCGATCCCCTCCACCGTGCGCGCACCTCCGCGTATCACCGCTGAGGTGAGCACCATCTCGAGTCCACGGCAACGTGGCCGCCTGTTTTGAGCCGACTGTTGTCGCCACTGAGCCGCCTCACGCCTGCGACATCGAGAGCCCACCGCCGGCCATTGCCCTGTTCTGCTCTCTCTATCTTCTTTGTTGATATGCACAATTGCAAGAAACCCCCTCCCTTTTTTTGTTTCTGTCCTTATCTCCTGTTTAGGATGTTTACATGTTAGCCCCTGCCTTCTATAGTCAATCATGTTCCAGCTCTTATAATTCAACTACAGTTCATCATCCCAAATCTTGTTCAGTGAGTTTCTTCTAAATTCAAATAACGCTTTATACTGTCATCCAATTCAACAAGTTCCAATGGTTCATACTTGTTCATGCCAGTCTATCAAAATTGGTCGTGTCGGACTATATAATCTCTAAGTATTATTTTAATAATGGAATCCATATTAGAATGCTTCGACATGTAGGGCCCACATGTCGTTACACATAACCTATGGATTCAAGGTGTTAGAACAATACGCTAGAACTATATTGGATATCACGCGCTAATATTCTCGGACATCCTTTCACACCTTTTTCTAGCAAACCCCATATTTCCTTACGTCACTGTCACGTCGTTGCATGTATCCAGTCTTTTATTCCTTTCCCTGTCGATATCATGCCATCGCTATAGTTGGGGTTTTCCTTCAGCATATCCCAGGGAATATTCTATCTCCGTTTTCCTTTTAACCCTAACTTAATCTTCTGAAAGCCTGTTCTCCTCCTTTTGAACACTGATTTGAGCAGCTCTTGCGCCTAATTTCTTCTGAAATCATACCCTATCCAACCATAGTATTTTTATGATGTGTTGTATCTATTTGGTATATTGTTTCTTAGTTATTTTGTGCTTTCTCTTTTGTTGGTAGATCTTGTGAGTAGAATATGGTGTTTCTAAATATTCGATGAGCTACAAGGTTGAGACTTCAAGATATGCCAGAGCCGAGTTTATGAAGATAATTAACAGTAGCCAGGCAAGTGTCCTTGAACATCTTGCACCTATTTTAAGACTTTTATATTAATTGTTTATCCTTCTTGCATGCTTGTCTAAATTGCTAACCTATGATTAGGGTTTACTAGCAATTATTTGATTATCCTTGTCGCCGTTGAAAGAGTCATGGGAAATAAAGGGTAGATATTCTAGTCCCTATCATGGTTAGGTTATTTGTTAAACTTGACTAATGTCTATGCAACATCAACCGGGCATGGTAATTTTGTACCAACATGGTATAGGGATCCTAACAGGATGGTTGGTTTGAGAATTGTGCAAGAAGGCTAATGTGGTTGTTCCTGTATGGGATACTAAGGACCGGTT
Source organism: Phragmites australis (assembly GCF_958298935.1). NCBI lineage: Eukaryota > Viridiplantae > Streptophyta > Magnoliopsida > Poales > Poaceae > Phragmites > Phragmites australis. The sequence goes on from NC_084929.1 coordinate 11,882,774, forward strand.
CTTGAACATGTAACCAAGCTAAACCGGAACCATCCACGGGCCTATATGGGTACGGCCTGGCCAATTAATTAGCCACCCATCCAGTTCTGTGAGCACCATTGGACGGTTGAGTGCCACAAGAGGGGGCTTTTGCAGTGATATAATCGTCTGTTAGCAGTGAAACATCGGTGAGTGCTTGCGGGTCAGTGGGAGCTTTGTAAAGGCCTTGTAGTGATCTTTTGGCGCACACATCAGAAGTGTGTAAGTACTTGGCCAGCACGGCAATATGGAGGCTGTCACTTGGTAATGCGGGTGACAAAATCACGACCCATGGGTAAAGATGGGCAAACTCTGCAGAGTATAATACTGATCGATCAGCCATGCTCACAGTCATGAGTAGCTTGGACTTCTTCTTGATTAGTTGGGATCAGGGTTCTGGTATGGACGGTCGGGTAGCCTGATAATGGGATTACCTGGTGAGTTTTGTAGCTAAATATGGAATATCTAGTGAGTTTGGTAGTCAAATAGAATCCGATGAGTTGTTTCTTCTTGTTTAAGTTGTATCTTCACATTTAGTAATAGGATGCTTGTTTCTTGGAGTTATAAGTTAAGGTTGCTTAGTGCGGTAAACGAGTGTCTAACCTTTTCTTGACTTAAGCCCTCATATCATACTTTCCTACACTTGCGGAGCACGATATGTACTCACACTTGCTATTTCCAATAATAACTGCTACTCAGTTGGAGAAGACTATGTGGAGTTCAAGAAAGCTGAAGACTACAATGAAGATGGAGCGTCCAAGGTTGCGTTGCCCCAGTCGATTGCCTGTGGTGTGCCCTGAAGCTTTCATTGGAGTTCCGTCTTGTTCTTCCGCTGTTGTTTAAAAACTTTGGTATCTATTTCAGTAAAGTTGTTTTGTTCCATATAGAACTGTATATCACTTATTATGTCACTGCATGTATGATGAAACTGATCCTAGCATACATGTGAAATGTGCCTAGTTATTCTTTTGAATAACCGGGCGTGATAGTGTGGAGCAGCGATAGGAAGATTGTGTGGGGACGCAGAGACCCTTATCTTTGTGACTAAAGCTCCAAAGTGAACATGATGTACAAGTGATTGGAAGAGAGCTTAGTGGTGAGACCTCGCCTTGGTGGCTTGGTGGCTCATCGTAATTGAGGCCTTGTCTTGGTGACTTGGTAGCTCAAGAGTCATAACTAGAAGAGACTTGGTGACCGGGAGCATATCCTTTGTGGAGCTCCAATGTGGACTAGGGGTGGCTTGTGTGCCATCAATACCACAGGATAAAAATCCCTTGTGCCAAGTTTGTCTCTCTATCTTATTTACGTTTCTGCATTTACATACTTGCAATTTACCTTGCTAGAGTAGATTGTAATCCTCTTCAGCGATAGAGTAGATGCACTAGGTAAACCTAGAGCATATTTAGATAAAAATTGAGATAGGTTTATCTTGTGAAGTTTTTGGAGCTATTAGTTTCTAAGTGTTCTAATTCACCCTCCTCCCTCTTATGACGTCATCGATCCCTACAATTGGTATCAGAGCAAGGGCTCACATTTAACTCTACAATTGGTGTTAGAGCCTCATACCTTTTACAAGGTTTATTCAATTCAAGTGACATTTGAGCCTTAGTCTTGTTGTGATCAATGAAGCTTCACCACCTAGTGAGTTATGACGTCTAGGGTTGGAATGGATATCGGTAGTGCTTCACACTTTAACGACACCAATTTCCCCCATTGAAAAATTCTAATGACATGTTATTTTCAAGCCAAAAGATCTAGATGTTTGGAGAGTCACCAAATAAGGAATGGCAAAACGCCTCACTAATAAGAAGAGGCAATTCGATGCATTAGCAAAGAATACCCCCTCGCCCCATAACCATGGACTACATCCCCCAGCCCAGCCATGGATTTCACCTCTGGCAAACACCGCGAGGCTCTAGATGGCCCTGCCTTGGAAGCCTAACTATGGCTAAGTGCCAAGGGGATCGTGGATTGCCTCCATGATCCAGCCAATGGCTTCACCTCCAGCAAATGCCACGGACTCCGGATGGCCCTGCCTCTGAAGCCTGACCGTGGCTAAGGGCTAAGGGGATGACGGACCACCTCCCTCAACCCAACCATAGCCTTCACCTCCGGCAAACACTACGAGTCGGATGGCCCTACCTCCAGAGCCTGTCCGTGGCTAAGGGCTGAGGGGGTCACGGACCGCCTCCCCTGGCCCAGCCAAAGGCCTCACCTCTGGCAAACGGCGTGGGGCTTTGGATGGCCCTGCCTCTAGAGCCTAACCATGGGTAAGGGCCGAGGGGGTCATGGGCTACCCTCCCCAGGCCCAGCCATCACCTTCACCTTCGGCAAACATTATGGAGCTCTAGATGGCTATGCCACCAGAGACTAATCATGGCTAAGGGCTGAGGGAGTCGCAGACCACCTCCCCTGGCCCAGCCATCGGCTTCACCTCCGACAAATATCGTGGGGTTCTGGATGGTCCTGCCTCCAGAGCCTATTTGCGGCTAAGGGCCAAAGGGGTCATGGACCGCCTCCCCAGGTCCAGGCATCAGCTTCACCTCTGGAAACACCACAGGGCTTCGAATGGCCCTGCCTATAGAGCATGTCCGTGGCTATGGGGTGAGGGGGTCGCGGACCGCCTCCCCTAGTCTAGCCATCAGCTTCACCTCTGGCAAATGCCGCAGGGCTCCGGATGTCCCTCCCTCCAAAGTCTGACTGCGGCTATGGGACGAGGGGGTCACAAAATGTCTCGCGCAGCCCAGCCATCGCCTTCACATCTGGCAAACACCACGGGGCTCTGGATGGCCCAACCTCTAGAGCATGACCATAGCTAAGGGCCGAGGGGTTCAGAGACCACCTCACTTGGTCCAGCCATCACCTTCACCTTCGGCAAATGCTGTGGGCCTCCAGATGATGTTGCCTCTAGAGCTTGACTACGGCTAAGGGCCAAGGGGGTCGCGGACCACATCACCTGGCCCAACAATCTCTTTGATCTCCGGTAAACACCGCGGGGCTCCGGATGGCCCTGCCTCCGAAGCCTAACTATGGCTAAGTGCCAAGGGGCTCATGCATTGCCTTCACTGATCCAGAAATCGTCTTCACCTCCAGCAAATGCCTCGGGGCTCCGTAAGGCCATGCCTTTGGAGCCTAAGCACGGCTATGGGCCGAGGGGTCATGGATCATCTCCCCCGGCCCAGCCATCGACTTTACCTTGTCAAACATAGCAGGGCTCCGGGTGGCCATGCCTCTAGAGTGTGACCATGGGTAAGGGCCGAGGGGATCTTTGACCACCTCTGGTAACTCCTCCAGTGTGCTGCCGTGTGACTCTAGATAGCCCCGCCTTCGAAGTCCGTCTGCTGAGCTCCGGGTGGATCGCATTGAGTTGGAAATCTGGAAAAAATTTGGAAAGGAGACTGAATAGACATCGTATAGAAGAAAGGGTATATCACGCTAGAAATACACAAAGGCATGTTTGGCCACATGTTCAGAGCGTCGCCATACACTTTGATCTGAGAAAAAACACTAAGTGGTTCCAAGGATTTAGTTATATTACTAAAAACTTGCACAACCAAAGGACACTTACAAAGAGAAGCACCAACATAGAGGAAACAAGTCCTGAGAGAGAAAACCAAGAGGAGAAAGAGAACAAGGTGACAAAAGAAAACTATGAGCCCTAATAGCGGCCATGCATGATGGATCATATGCACTTAATCTGAGGCCTACCACTATGGAAGCTGATGCTGTAGCTAGCCTGATGAGGACATCACTCCTTCGGTTACACGCACCACAAATATTCCTCCTCCCGCTGCTGTAATTCAAGGTCCTTTGATAAGAGCTTGTGCACGAGAACTTAATTATCAGGTGAACTCGTTCCTCGCTGTCCATACAAATGTTTCTAAGGATTGGATACTACTAACTTATTGCGATGATTTTATTATCCTTAGGAACATGAGAGAAGATCTATATAAGCACAAGTGTAACCGGAGGGCTACCACGCATAAATCCAGTTCTGTCCCCAAGATCAATTCGGAATCGGAATTACAGACAGCACCAAATTCAAACAACCATAACTATTGATTCCGAAAGGTGGTCGAGGCCCATGAGTACTTGTTGGAAAGGCCGCGGAATCTACTTTCATACGGATCCGACCTCATCTCCAAATACCTTCTGTGCTGTCCGGAATCGGCAAAACAAGTCACGTCGCTCTTTCAGTCTGAATCAGTTTTGGCCTTGGGCCTTGTAATTGAGTTGTATTCGAGCTCCATCAGTTGTGGCCGAATCCTTTATCCTCCTAGCTTATAAATAGATAGCTGCCCCCTCTTCTAGGGTTTGGGTTTTGCTTAGATTACAACTAGACAATTTGTCAGTTTTTCGCCGTTCATCAGTTTGTGGAACCGCAACTCGTGTGCTTCATCTTTATTAGGAATTCAGATTGCATCTTCCTTGTTCTTGTGAGTTGCTTCGATTGCTTGCAGAAACAATAACCCTCGTGGTAAGGTCTATCGCGTGCGAGCGTGGTTGATAACGACAGTTGTGCGGGTGTAACGAATTGCGAGGTGACAATCTGCGGGTTGAAAGCCTCCAAGCGTCAACATCCTCACGACGAAATCAATCGAACCTATCGGAAAATCGGGCCACTGTCCTCATCACGTGGTACCAGAGCCTCAGTTGCCCGATAGGTAACTTTGTATCCCCTTTTGTTAGATTAAATTTTCCATCGTCCTAGAATCCAGAAAATTAGCCCCTAAAAAAAATTATTCATCGTCTTCCGCTATCCTACAACCCTTTTTGTGCCGTGCAATTTTCAGTTTGGTTTGCTTTTCTGAATTTTAGTCCCTCGCTGTGTCGGTGTGTTCATCGTGTCTAGGTCTTCTTCTTGGTCTCTAGTTTTGAGTTTTGCTGCCATTAACTTCTGCCTCTGATAAGTGCTTTATGTTCATGCGAATTATTGTTCATACGGTGACAGAGGAAAGCCGAATCATAGCAGGCTAGTTTGTCTTATTTAGTCAATAGCACTGAACGGAAAGGAAATTTTGCCTTTTTTTATTGCTGATTTCGAGCAGCAAGTGCCAAGACCGTTTTGCTACGCTGGCTCGGTTCTGCTAAGCTGTAGCTTTCAAGAATTATAAATTCCAAAGCCGAAAGCTTATTTGTTCTATAGCGCGGCTGCTAGTTTATTGCCAGCGGTGAGTTTGCTTAGTGCAGAAAATCTATTTGCGTATTGGAGAGTGTTTATTTGTCTAGTGCAACAGTTTCCGGTGCAGAAGCTTTGTAGTTCGATCTCAGGTTGTAATTTATCTCTTGCGGCACTTTCTGTCATATAAAAAAAAAGAAAAGGAAAAGAGCAAAAGGCAAAGAGGTGCAGAAAAAGTGAAGGAAAAAAAAAGCCGCACCAAAAGAAAAGAAGATAAAAAAAAAACAGAAACAGAAGTGCTTGCATCCTTTGAGTTCTTGAGCTGAGTTGGATTTCTGCTTGCTTGAAATACGTTAGAGACGAGTTTAGGCCGGCGGCATAGACTAGCTTGGGACTACTTTTCAGTCTTGCAATTTCTGAATTGAACTATTGCTAATCCTTGCTACCATATATTGTGCCTATCCAAGCTCCACATACTTTTGGCCCTCAGATTTGGATCCTCGCATTCACCTCCGTCGCGGTCATACATCCCACCTTCTCCGGTCATACCACCTGCTGCAATTTGGTAAGAAATTCATAAGAGCTTGGTAAGACACTTGAGAGTGTGTGATTCCACCTTCACCTCCACAACCCAGTAGTCGATAGGGATAATATATATATATATATATATATATATATATATATATATATTTGTCTCTTGTTTGCTACTAACCATGGTAGGTAAAACGTTCGAGGAGGAGATGCGGGAATTCATGAGGAGTTATGGATGTAAGATCGATGAACTGGTTGAGAGTGCGAACAATCAAACTGAGAAGACGGACGAGATGCAACAATTACTTCGGAGCCATGAGACCCGACTTCAACATGTGGATGAAGCATTAGGTTCTGCTAACCGTATTATTGTTAATTTCACTGATAGGTTGAACAGGATGGAGACACGCATTCCAGAGCAGCCCCCAATGCAACATGGTATTCATGGCGACAATGGCCATCTTCAAGGTGCAGCCCATGAACATGAAGAGTCCGTCGCTGATGATGAAATTTTGAGGCAAGAGCGTGACGCCTTTGATGCACGACAAAGAAATCGATTGAACTTCAACCAACAAGGTATGAGAGGTAACAATTTTCAGCAACATAATACACATGGTAATGATGATCCATTTGCTAAAGTTAAGTTTACCATACCATCTTTTTTTGGTACTTATGATGCTGAAATATATCTAGATTGGGAGATGACGGTGGAACAAAAATTTAATGCTCACCTAGTTCCTGAAGTGCATAGAGTTAGGCAAGCCACTAGTGAGTTTAAAGACTTTGCTATCATTTGGTGGAATAGGGTATGCAATGATGGGTTATCGCCTACTACATGGGATGCTTTAAAGGTGGCTATGCGCAATAGATTTGTTCCACCATCTTTTAGACGTGATTTGCGTAATAAAGTACAGCGCTTAAACCAAGGCAATAGGTCAGTAGAAGAATATTATCAGGAGCTACAAATTGGTATGTTATGTTGTGATATTGTTGAGGATGAAGAGGCTGCTTTGGCATGCTTTTATGGAGGGTTGAGATGTGAAATTCAAGACATAGTAGATTACAAAGAATAAGATAATATTCCTAGATTGTTCCAACTTGCATGTTTGGCAGAAAAAGAATTACAGGGATGACAACAGAGGCCAAAGAACAATTTTGGAAGAACGTCTACACCAAGATCAACGCCGGAGCAAGTTAAAACCATTCCACCTTCTACTACACGGTCTGCTGCCCCCTCCTCGAGTAGGGTGCGTTCAGCAGGACCTACTACACCGTCACATGCAACTGAGGTAAGTAAATCTACTAGTGTGCAGGCCCTCGCTAAGAGTTCTTCTTCGGTTTCTTCCACATGCCGTACAACTGGGATTGTTTGCCACCGATGCAAGGAAATGGGTCATGTCATGAAGGACTACCCAAGTCAGCATGCATACATTGCAACAGAAGATGGTGGTTATGTAAGTGCTAGTGATATTGAGGATGAATATGTACTGGCTGATAACATTGCAGGTGAAGGAGACGAGACAGAAAATGATGCTGATGATGGAGAGGAACAAGTAGCTGCTGTTGATACAGGGAGATACGTGAACCTTGTTGTACAGCGAGTTCTAAGTGCACAAATGGGGAAAGCAGAGCAAAATCAGCGGCACAACTTGTTTCAATCCAGATTTCTTGTGAAGGAGAGAGCTTGCAGAGTCATCATTGATGGAGGTAGCTGCAACAACCTTGCCAGTTCCGAGATGGTCGAGAAGCTTGGCTTGACCACACAGCCACACCCACGCCCCTACTACATCCAATGGTTCAATTCGTGTGGTAAGTTGAAGGTAAACAAAGTTGTGAGAGTACAATTTTCGGTTGGTAATTATAAAGACAGTGCAGACTTTGATGTAGTGCCTATGCAAGCATGCTCTTTGTTGCTAGGTAGGCCTTGGATATATGATAATGATGTTTTGCACCATGATAGAGCTAATACCTACTCATTCTCACATAAGGGTAAGAAGATTAAGTTGTTGCCTATGACACCTGCTGAAATTTTGAAAGATGAAGTAGAACGTGCTGAAAATGAAAGAAAATGCAGTGATAACAAATCTGAAAATCAGGTTGTAGCTAAAAATATTTTTCCACTTCAACATGAGAACAAAAATACACATGCTAGGAAAGACACCATTAAGTTGAAGGGTGCTGCCATGTTAGCTACTAAATCTGAAATTTCTGATTTATTAGCACATAATTCATTTTGCTATGCTTTGATTTGCAAAGAGGCCTTGTTTACACTTGAGGATATGCCTCCCTGTTTGCCTCCTGCTGTTGCTAACCTTTTGCAGGAGTATGCTGATGTGTTTCCAAGTGAAATACCCCCGGGACTGCAACCTTTGAGAGGAATTGAGCATCAAATTGACCTGATTTTGGGAGCTACTTTGCCAAACCGAGCTGCATATAGGACCAACCCAAAAGAGACTAAGGAGATTCAATGACAAGTCCAACATTTATTGGACCAAGGGTACGTACGAGAAAGTCTTAGTCCATGTGATGTTCCTGTTATTTTTGTTCCTAAGAAAGATGGTAGTCGGCGAATGTGTGTTGATTGTAGAGCCATTAATAATATCACAATTAGGTATCGTCATCCTATTCCTAGGCTAGACGACATGCTTGATGAGTTGAGTGGTGCTATAATTTTCACTAAAATTGACTTGCGGAGTGGATACCACCAAATTAGAATGAAACTTGGAGATGAATGGAAGACCGCATTTAAGACTAAGTTTGGGTTGTATGAGTGGTTGGTGATGCCTTTTGGGTTAACTAATGCACCTAGTACCTTCATGCGATTAATGAACGAAGTTTTACGTGCTTTTATTGGAAAATTTGTGGTGGTTAATTTTGATGATATCTTGATTTATAGCAAGTCACATGATCTACATTTTGATCACATACGTGCTGTTTTTAATGCTTTAAGAGATGCACGTTTGTTTGGTAACCTTGAGAAGTGCACCTTTTGCACCGATCGAATTGCGTTTCCTGGTTATGTTGTGACACCACAGGGAATTGAGGTGGATGAGGCAAACATTGAAGCCATCCAAAGCTGGCCAACGCCTACTACTGTGTCACAGGTACGGAGCTTCCATGGCCTTGCTGGATTCTATCGTCGTTTTGTACGGGATTTCAGTACCATTGCCGCACCATTGAATGAATTGACAAAGAAAGGAGTGCCTTTCCAATGGGGTCCTGCACAAGTGAAGGCATTCAACCTTTTGAAAGAGAAGCTCACTCAAGCACCACTACTCCAACTAACTGATTTTGGTAAGACTTTTGAAATTGAATGTGATGCTAGCGGAATTGGGATAGGTGGTGTATTGATTCAAGAAGGTAAGCCTGTTGTATATTTTAGTGAGAAATTAAATGGGCCTAGTCTTAATTACTCTACTTATGATAAGGAATTATATGCTTTAGTTCGTGTTCTTGAAACATGGCAACATTATTTATGGCCCAAGAAATTTCTTATACATTCGGATCATGAATCACTTAAACATATTAGAAGTCAAGCAAAATTGATAGACGTCATGCTAAATGGGTAGAATTTGTTGAGTCATTTCCTTATGTGATTAAACACAAGAAAGGTAAAGAAAATGTCATTGCTGATGCCTTATCTAGACGATATACCATGTTGTCCCAATTGGATCATAGAATTTTCGGTTTGGAGACAATAAAAGATTTGTATGCTACTGATTTGGACTTTAAAGAAGTGATAGAACATTGTAAAGAAGGAATAGAATGGAATAAATATGTGTTGAATGATGGTTTGTTGTATCGTGCTAACAAGCTATGCGTTCCAGCTAGCTCCGTTTGTCTTTTGTTGTTGCAGGAGGCACATGGAGGAGGTTTGATGGCGCATTTTGGAGCAAAGAAGACCGAAGATGTGCTGGCCACCCACTTCTTTTGGCCAAAGATGAGACGTGACGTCGAGCGCTACGTGTCACGCTGCACTACTTGCAATAAAGCTAAGTCTCGCTTAAATCCACATGGTCTTTATATGCCTCTTCCTGTTCCTAGTGTACCTTGGGAGAATATTTCTATGGACTTTGTTTTAGGGTTGCCTAGAAAAAAGAGGGAGAGGGATAGTATTTTTGTGGTTGTGGTTTCAAAAATGGCATATTTTATACCTTGTCACAAGAGCGATGATCCTACAAACATAGCTGATTTGTTTTTTCAGGGAAATTATTCGCCTACATGGAGTGCCCAATACCATTGTCTCAGATCGCGATGCGAAATTTTTGAGTCACTTTTGGAGGTCACTTTGGAATAAATTGGGAACGAAGCTACTGTTTTCTACTACATGTCATCCCCAAACCAATGGACAAACGGAGGTCGTTAACCGCACGTTATCTACCATGTTGCGGGCTATTTTGAAGAAAAACTTGAAGCTGTGGGAAGAGTGTTTACCTCATATAGAGTTTGCTTACAACAGGTCCGTCCACTCCACCAGCAAAGTAAGTCCGTTTTAGGTTGTATATGGTTTTAATCCACATGCTCCTATTGATTTGCTACTTTCGCCTACTTCTGAAAAGTTGAATTTTGATGCTAAGACATGTGCTGAACTGATTCTTAAAATGCATGAATTAACTAAAGAAAATATTGAGAAGATGAATGAAAAATATCATGTTTATGGTAGCCAGGGTAGGAAACATTTAACTTTTGAACCGGGTGATCTTGTTTGGTTACACTTGCGTAAAGATCGTTTTCTCGAGTTGAGGAAATCTAAATTGATGCCTCGAGCTGATGGTCCTTTTAAAATACTCGAGAAGATTAATGATAATGCATATAAGCTTGAGTTGCCTGCAGATTTTGGGATTAGTCTCACATTTAACGTTTCAGACTTAAAGCCGTATGTGGGAGAAGAAGATGAGATTGAGTCGAGGACGACTCCAATTCAAGAGGGGGAGGATGATGAGGACATCACTCCTTCGGTTACATGCACCACAAATATTCCTCCTCCCGCTGCTGTAATTCAAGGTCCTTTGACAAGAGCTCGTGCACGAGAACTTAATTATCAGGTGAAATCGTTCCTCACTGTCCATACAAATGTTTCTAAGGATTGGATGCTACTAACTTATTGCGATGATTTTATTATCCTTAGGAACCTGAGAGAAGATCCATATAAGCACAAGTGTAACCGGAGGGCTACCGCGCATAAATCCAGTTCTGTCGCCAAGATCAATTCGGAATCGGAATTACAAACAGCACCAAATTCAAACGACCATAACTCTTGATTCCGAAAGGTGGTCGAGGCCCATGAGTACTTGTTGGAAAGGTCGCGGAGTCTACTTTCATACGGATCTGACCTCATCTCCAAATACCTTCTGTGCTGTCCGAAATCGGTAAAACAAGTCGCGTCGCTCTTCCAGTCCGAATCAGTTTTGGCCTTAGGCCTTGTAATTGAGTTGTATTCGAGCTCCATCAGTTGTGGCCGAATCCTTTCTCCTCCTAGCTTATAAATAGGTAGCTTCCCCCTCTTCTAGGGTTTGGGTTTTGCTTAGATTACAACTAGACAATTTGTCAGTTTTTCGCCGTTCATCAGTTTGTGGAACCCCAACTCATGTGCTTCATCTTTATTAGCAATTTAGATTGCATCTTCCTTGTTCTTGTGAGTTACTTCGATTGCTTGCAGGAACAATAACCCTCGTGGTAAGGTCGATCGTGTGCGAGTGTGGTTGATAATGACAATCGTGCGGGTGTAACAAATTGCGAGGTGACAATCTGCGGGTTGAAAGCCTCCAAGCGTCAACGTCCTCACGACAAAATCAATCAAACCTATCGGAAGGTCGGGCCGCTATCCTCATCACAGCCCCCAAGCTACTAAAAGACGAGGAAGAGGATGAAGAGACCTCCTCCACATCCCTCTGTTTCTCCTCCTTGGCCTCTTTTTCCATCTGGGCTACCACTTTCTTTGCTTCCGCCTTCTCATCCTTGTCGATCTCCTTCATCAGAAGATCCCAGTCGGCCTCCCCTTCATCGTCAGATATATTGATGATCTCGATAGGAGTGACCACTCAGATTGGAGGTTGAGCCAGAGCAGGGGGAGGTGGCCCCCTCTGCAAGGATGGAAGCACGATGGTCGTCGATTCCAACGTTGCAAGAACTAGCTCTAGCCTTGCAAGCATGCTCGCGAGATCGCTCGCCTCTAAAGGCGCCATGACAGGTGGAGCCAGGGTAGGCATCGGAGTTGATGAGCTAGTTGAGGCCATCGTCATCTCCAATGATGAGGAGATAGAGGGCACCATGCTCAAGACAAGGAGAAGAGCTCCCTCACACAGCAGTGAAGGATCAGCTGGGTGAACCCTGGCTTTTATAGCCGAACCGATCAGTCACACATGGCCGAGCAATGAAACGGAACAACGGCGGGAATCGCTTCACGGCACTTCCCATTACTCCCCTAGGGGTCCGTGGCTACATCCCGGTTGATCCCCTTACATGCGGCAACATCCTACGATGGCACCCTGGTTTTTTACGCACGCATCTAATTGCATTTATGCCTCGGGCCTCCTTTCGGCGCGTGCAAGGGCCGCGGGCACAAGACCCCTAGTGAACCCACTCATTAATTAGTCAGTTGCACAACTGTCACTTCACCTCCTTAAATACTTGGCTAAAAAAATGAGGAGAATACCTTGCTTCCACACGCAATCTCCACTACAACGATTCAAGTGGCGAAAGGATTCACCATTATGGGGGGCTGAAGGGCTCACTCCGACCCCCACATGGGCTACGGAGCACGTGCCTCCATCACAACCTTGATGGACTTCGGCTCCATCGACGGCCATGCCTCCGACATCCACATAGGATCGAAGACTAGGGGGACCAAGTAATTCCCTTCAGACTACATCGTCTTCGTCATAGTCTAGCCACCATCACTCGCGGTCACTACAGAGAGAGTCGTTGATGGCGAGGGGTTGTTCAGGAGATCTTTACTATAAGGCTAGGCTGGAGCTAATTCCTTGTAACATCTTCTCACCCTCCGAACCTCGAGGCGAACAGGTGAGAGGGTACTATTGGGAGGCTCACAGGTATTACCAGGAAGTCACCATCTGGTGCTACTCTAGAGCCCTAAGGCTCCACGCTCCCAAGAGAGATACAACCTCAGGAGGTCGTAAGAGCTCATCAGGCCACTCCTTCTCTAGGCAACAAAGGCAGCTAACCTCTAGAGGAAATATCAGCAAAAGAAGGACACCCCCTGCAGTCATCTGACACGAAGTGATTGGTAGTTAATACTGGTGCAAGTGGGGGTCACCGTGATATTCCATTGCAAGTGGGGGCCATCCTGACACCCGAGACAACGCGGTGTTGTGTTGCAATTGATGTTTGGCTTAGCATCGCACCCTTACAGTTGCTTGCACCATTATATTTGCCATAATAAATAATATGTTCTAGGTAGGGGTAAATGTATTTTTACTAGGGCTTAGGCTGTGTAAGTTCGACCGGTCTTGGGTCCCTGCATTATGGCGGTAACTTGTACTGTTGTCTATGTAAGGGCATACTTGTACGTTGACACCCCAAATGGCACTATAAATACAGACCCTTGACCACCAAACCAGACAACGAATCTTTGAATGATCAATGCATTTAGTGTTCCTTCCTCTCCACTTATTCTCCATGCTTGAGGCATTCGTGTGTGTGCTCTTGCCGTACATGTTCGTGAAGACATTTTCTTCCCCCAACAAGCAACCTACATGGTTTATTAGCGGTAGGTTCCTTACATGTCACTAGTTCTACAATTGATATCGTTTCTATGCCATGAATCAATCTATAGGGTACCCTCCCCATTGTTATCAATAATAAGTGCATATCTCTCACAAGTATTCAACATTTTTATGCATACATTTAGGAGGAGTATACCCTATGGGTTATGATTTTGGGACTAACATGTGTTTCAAGTAATATCTTTAATAGTCTCATGGAGTGATCAACAAGTCCCTGAGGTATGCAATGCTTAAAGGCTTTAATTGGTATCATTGTCAATTAATTTCTACATTAAGCTACCGTCATGCATGATATGGTTTAAACTTCCTACCTCTACTTATTGTCTAGTTGCGCATATATTGCTACATTCCTACAAATGGTATTCACAAGTGGGTCTCATTATATGTATGCACACATATAGGACGAGTTTAGATTATATCATGTGAGTTTTATGAATTATGATCCTTGTTTGTCTTTTTAAATTGCTATCAATGCCTCGTATCCTTGCAATTGGTATATCTTTTCAATTGGTATTAATTCCTTATAATTCTTCATAAGTGGTATCATTCATATGGATCATGTTTTATGAAGCTCTCTCCCAAATACTCTATTGTTTTTCTTTGAGTTCAACATGTGTTTATATCCTTTTTGATATTGTTAACAAAGGGGGAGAATTTTGAGACCAAAGCAAGATGCAAGCGTGAGAAGCAAGATGCAAGAACTATCTTGGGTAAATTATTGACAAAGGGGGATGCATCGTGGGTTGACAAAGGTAAAGAAACTCTTGCATGGGTTGATCAAGGGAGATAGTGGCAATGGAGAAAAATGAAGAACTATCTATATGGCAGCCACAACTAAAAGGGGGGCATAATGTTGAGAGAAACTGTAGCAAAAAGGGAGATATAATGTTGGTAAGAACATGGTTGTCCTTACAATTAGTATCATAATTTGTTCTTACCATGCATCCAAGCAAAGAGGTATGGTCTTGTGAACTTTTGAAATCATGTATTTTCTTAATTGGTATCATTTGCCTCTTGCTTTGGTTGTGTTGTCATCAATCACTAAAAGGGGGGACATTGCAGTGAAAAATGACCCTATTAGGCCATGATTGTGATTTTGGTGATTAATGATAACATAGTCATCGGGACTAACATGTTTGTCAAGAATATATGTTAGTAGGTCTCATGGATGAAATACATGAAGAAGCCGTTGTCATACCCGGTTTTATAAAGAGACAAAACTAGATGTAAACCACATATATGCCAGGACCAAGTTTCATACATGCAGCGACTTCATCAGTGTATCACACATAGTGTTATTATTACAATATTTAACTTAAACAGAAATAGAAAGACCTCAAAGTCTTAAACAAAAGCACACAAACTAAACACAGCGAAGCTCCAATTTCCACAGGCAAATGACCGGGGGAACCAGCAGCCTAGCAATCTTCATCTTCATCGACGTAGAAGTCTAGTTCTCCTTCAATGTCTGAGCAGCGTTTGGTGAACATTTGTAAGAAAATAGCAAGTATGAGTACATATCGTACTCCGCAAGTGTGGAAAATAAATGTCATGCAGGCTTAAATAAAGGAACAAGCTGTAACAGTTTAAAATTTCATAAAAGCCAACTATGCTAACGAAGAATTATAAAAGCATCCTATTTGACTAGGTAAATCATCTCTAGACTTCCAACTCCTAGAAACATCTCCACATGTTTCCCAACCACCTGAATCCCACATCAGGTTCCCAAACCAACCGAACCAAACCAAACCCATCCAACTAATCATGTGAGGATCCATGCCTCTCATATACGTGAGCACGGTTGATATATTAGATTTTATACTCTGCAGAGGTTGTCCAACTTTCCCCATGAGTAGTGAATTTATTTGTTGCCGTGTCTGCGAAACACTTAACACACGCCGGTGGTGTGTCGCCCGAAAGTCACTACAAAGCCGTTATGAAGTTTCATCCAGCATGTGCATACCCGCTAGTTTTCACCACCGTCAAAGTGGCATTCACACCACCTAGAAGCCCCCTTTTGCCCTTGTAGTCTCCAGAAAGTTTTCACCCTTCCCTTCCACTACCCATCTCATACTACTAACAAAATGGTTCTGGCCTTTGCCGTCCCCACACATCCACACTTTCGTTTGGCACGCACAAAATTGGAATCTACTAATTAATAGGCCAGGTATGTTTCATACTAGGTCTCTTGGTTGGTATGATATTTCTTGGGTTGTTGCTCCACGAACCGGTCCTTACTTAGGTTGCTTGAGCAAACACTAAGCCAACATTATAACCATCATCATCAACAACACTACATTGCTCAAGGCCTAAGGTTCCATGTTGCTATACCATCTCTAGTATTCCCAACTCATAGTTGCATAGTTCATTAGTCATATTTAACCATTAACCCTTCCATCCCCTTGTGCAAAGCTAAGCATAACTACCCATCATATCCATTGCTAACAACTAGGCGACAAGAAAATATATGGAACATGATACATAAGTAAATAGGATTCAGAATTAAGAGCATGCATGTTTGAAATTAAGAATGCATTTGAAAACTGGGATCAATATGTTTAAGGACACTTGCCTCTTCCAACTTCCTGCTTAGACTCTTCAAATACTTGGTCCTACAGATTCTCAATCTGCTCCTCGTGTGCTCTCGAAACACACCGGAAAAAAACACAACAAAACTAACTAAGAGTAGTACACCAACAATAGCTAACAACTGAGAAAAAGGTACTAAATAATAGTACACACTGCTACGAACGTGGGAGTGTGAAAATTGCCTAAATCAGAGGTAGAACGAGAAAGATGTGCCAAAAACAAGTTTTAGGGTCATTCTAAAAAAGAAAAAAGGACCTATTTTGAATAAAACATAAAGGTTAGGGGCTTTTTTGGTAAATTCAGAAAAGTCCAGGGGCTTTATTGCAAAATTTACCTTTTCCTGAATTAGAACAAATACGAATAATGAATGGATAATGGGCTTGATGACGTGGCTGACATGTCGGAGGTTTGGATGACATGGCCGGCTGATGTGGACGATGATATGGCTCTGGGCAGCTGATTGGATTAAGGAGGGCATGTGGCAACACGCGATTGGCTCGGACGAAGGGGTATTTTGGATCTAATCGTGGCCAACCAACTCAGATGCGATGGCTGAGAATCAGGGAGAGGTTAACCGGCCAGCGAATTAGACCAAGACGACGACGGATGGCCGGAGAGAGGTGGGGACCTTATCACCGGGCACAAAGGACGACATGCAAGCGGCGGAGAAGAGAGCTGGGGGTACGGGGAACCCGTTTGAAGGCATACCTCGGGCGGCGCGGTTTGGGAAGGTAGCCAACGGCCATGGAGGCTTTGGCGGCGCACGGGTTTATGTCGGAGAAGGGGCTCCGACGGTGAAGAGGCAACGGGAAGCGGTGGGATTGGCTTCTCACGGGCACGCGGTGCCGGGGCTGCATATGGAGGCGGCAAACCGCGGCTAGAATGGTCGACGGCGAAGCTTGACCAAGAGCAATAATGGCCGCAGCGGCGAATTGGTGTGGGCGAAATAGATGGAAAAGAGAGGAGGGGCTCGCACTTATATAGGCGGAGGTATGCGCGAGCGAATGAATTCGGTTGGGGTTTGTTAGGATTCAGTCGAGAGGCGGTGGCACATCGGGTGGGATGCGGACACGGTCGAAGCCCGAGCTCGGGTCGAAGACAATGACCGACAGGCGGGCCCCACATGTCAGCAGCACTGAGAGGTAGCAGGCACGGGGAGAGAGGGCGAGCGGCAAGCGTTGCACCACTGGGCCGGGCGCGGCTACGGCCCACACGGACGGGGAGGTGAGAGAAAGAAGGGAGGGGCAGAGCGGGCCCAACCCAGGAGAGAGAGATGGGCCGAACAAGATAAAGAAAAGAAAGGAGAAGGTTAGGGCCCAAGGAGAGAAAATTGGTTTTTCTTTTGCAAATCCTTTTTTCAAATTCTTTCAAAAATTAAACAACGTGCCACAGGGTTTTCAAAAATTATTTTTCGCACAGTAAAACCCTAATGCATCTACTCCTGCATGAATGCAACAAAACAATATAACCTAAATTGATTATAATTTAGAAAGTGAAATTTTTCCCTAAGGTTTTGAGACAAAGAAGACCACCCTAAAACTAAGGAAAAGACAAATTATTACTATTTCCAAAAAGTGAAAATTCAGGTGTTATAGCCACCGTAACCGGGATAAAATTTGATTGAACTGGAGAAGTACCAAAGAAATTATTCACACTGAATAGCCCGGTGCAGAGGAGTTTGCACTTACTAGTGCATTTTTTCCAAAGGCTGTTGAACTCATCGGATGGTCGAATGATAAAAGCTTTGGCAACGCCAGAGTATTCTGTCAGTTGAGTTCAATGAAGTTGCACCCACTAGAAGGTTCGGTGATGCCTCGGTGAACACACCAGAGTATTTCTGATGGAGGGTGAGGATCACTGCACCGGATGGTCTGATGTTAGAAGAGTAAGAACACCAGAGCATTTAACAGAACATTGGATTTTTTAGAGAAGATGAAGTTCAAGTCACCGGATGGTCCAGTGTTGAGGAGTTCAACACATCAGACTAATTGCATAGAGAAGAAGTGGCTCGGCTTGGCGCAAGACAACATACCGGATAGTCCGGCGATGGAAGTGAAGGATACATCGGACAATCCAGTGTTCGAAATATATTTGAGTGGGGTTCCAACGACTAGTTGTTAATGTTGTACTCACTGAATGGTCTGGTGCTTGTCCTACTGTTGTCACCGGATCATCCGGTGTTCACAGTAAAGGTTGAGTCATTGGAGCAATGGCTAGTTCGCTAGGTTGAGGCTATAAATACCCCTCCACTCATTCATTTCAAGCTACTATAGTCCAGAGGAAGCTCATACACACTTAAGAAGGCATCTAAGCCACTAAAGTGTTTAAAGTGATCATCTAAGGCGATTAAGCACAAGATTAGAGAGTGATTAATGCTTATAGGCCGATCAAGGAGTGATCCAACTATGTACCGAGAGGTACGCCGGCGCCTTAGAGTCTTGGTGACTCACTAGTAATTTGTTGACCCTTCGACTTGGTGTGGAGCGGCGGTAAGAAGATTGTGCGTTGACGTGGAGACCGTTGTCTTTGTGACTAAAGCTCCAAAGTGAACACAACGTACAAGTGCCCAGAAGAGAGATTAGTGGTGACACCTCACCTTGGTGGCTTGGTGGCTCATCGTGCTTAAGGCCTTGTCTTGGTGAGTTGGTAGCTCAAGAGCCGTGACCGAAAGAGACTTGGCAACCGGGAGCTTATCCTTTGTGGAGCTCCAACATGGACTAGGGGTGGCTTGTGTGCCACAAATACCATAGGATAAAAATATCTTGTACCGAGTTTATCTCTCTACCTTATTTACGTTTCCGCATTTACATACTTGCAATTTACCTTGCTATAGTAGGTTGTAATCCTCTTGAGCGGTAGAGTATACGTACTAGATAAACCTAGAGCATATTTATATAGAAATTGAGATACGTTTATCTTGTGAAATTTTTGGAGCCATTAGTTTCTAAGTGTCCTAATTCAACCCCCTTATTAGGACGTCACTGATCCCTACAAAGCTGATGTCAGAGAATCCGATGGAGACGCGCACTTGAGACATATCAATCTTTAACAACAGATGAAGTCCCCTACCTGGCTCTCTAACGGTTGAAGATTAGTTCCCGATAATATATCTGTAATTGAAAAAGGTACCTTCGAGATCAGAGATTGAGCAGGAAACAAGATACATGATGTATACAGGTTCGAGCCTCCGGTACGAAGTAATATCCTACGTCTTGTATGGATGATGTTATATATATGGGTTGTATCGGATACAAGCAATGTGGCTAGACCTATTATAATAGAGCAGATTAGATCTAGATTGATCTAACATTGAAGTCGTCAAATATCTCCGATTGTTAGAATCTTGATGCTGCTTGTGTCGAGTTACGTATATATTCCTCCTCTTTCTAGGGATCCTGGCACTGTCCTGGATCCACATGTAGTCGATAGAGAGTCATGTGTCTTGTCGGCCAAGGTAAGACAGCTGAATCTAGTCTGGATACTAGTCATACTCAAGTCGGATAACCCGATTGTGACCTTTCTATTATATATCTTCGTGGTCTCTGAGTATACCAGGTCATACAGATTTGAATCTACAATATCCAGATATGCGCTCGCTTGCCGGAGTCTTCCGCTGCCACCGTGTCTGGTCTCGACCAACAGAGACGATGAGAAGCTGCCAAGGGATTCTACGAATCCGTGGGCTCACGATGAAGCCACCAGTAGCGATTTCTCCAGCCGTCCGTTGCTGGAGAAGCTAACCCGACGAGCTTCGAGAGTATCTATGGCCGCTCATCATTGCTGCGCTACCAGAGGTCGTCTTGGCGTCCGAAATTCTCATAGGTGAGTCTGCCATGACTTCCTCTCTCTGGTCCGCCGCTTGTCGTCGTAAACCAAGCCCTATAGCCGATTCTGGATAAAGGTCCAGCAATGCTCCGCCGTGATTAAGACTGCGCTGCCGCCGTCGGACAAGTCGTCTGGCCACGCCGTGGAGGAAATTGCCTGACCGTTCGACTGACCATTGGCGGTCCAGATTTAATGAGACAGAGATCCGGCCACCTCATCAGATCCACATCAGCCGGCCTAGCAACGTGGTAACCCGATCAGCAAGGCACGTTGGCGCCACCTAGACATTTTGCTGACGTGTTGGTCCAGTTTATAGCCCAGTCATCTTCTTTTACCTTTTCGGTTTAAATCGTCTGATGACTTCATAATAAATGTGGCTGATGCAATAAACATGATTTCCAGTAATAAAATATTTCTGATCATTCTAATAATTAGTTTATTAAATAAATATTCTTAGTAAATAAATTTGCTAAAATCTTTTCAGTATTAATTAATACTGATAAATTCTATAAATAGTTAATACAAAGTTAATAATTTAAATAATGTTTTTCTTAATTAAATAGATGGTTGATAATTATGTTAACGCTTTCTTTAGTTTAATAAAGACAACAAATATGTTTCCAACATAAAAATAATAATTCTGGGATTAGGATAAATCTTGAAACAGTTTTAATAAATAATGTTATTTAGTTCTATTAATATTTTTTATTGTTCAATAATTCAAATAAATGATATTAAATTTCAAAAAAATTTAAAAATCCTAAAAAATCATAGATGACTCTGAAAAAAATTCTAGAAAATTTATAACTACATAATTTCATCTGTAGTTAATATTTTTGCCTTGTTTTTAATCTTTCGAAAACTGTAACTTGTCAATCGTAGCTCTGTTGAACCCGTTCTTTCGTCAGATTGTCCGCAAAAGAGTTATCTCGTGGGTGACTATTTTTGTTGTGTAATGTTTGGTTTTTTTGGATCTTGGTATTTATATGTTGCTTTTTCGCTTATGTTCGGGAGTAGATGTCAAGGTTCCGGAGGAGCCGGAAGGACTTCAAGATTAAGACTTCGCTGAAGGTCCAACTTAATCGAATGAAAGTAAGTTGTGTTTTTCAACATATTTATCCAAGTTTTAAAATGCTTTATTTTACAAACATGCATGTTAATAATTTTGCCAAGAATCCCAAGAGTTATATTTTACCCTAATTTTCACTTATCATCATTGTTGTCATAGTTATGGTTCTGAATTATAGAATGGTAGATGATTCTTAGCCTTACTTTATGATAGTTATTGTGATCATTGCTCTATGAAACTTGATAGTGGTCCTATAACAATGATACAAAGTGATGGTATAATTTTTGTAGCAACATAGTATAGGATTTTTAGCATGTGGTGTGATGAGAACGGTATAGGTTGTATAGTCGAGATGTGATAGTCTTGATCAAATTTAAGGACCAGTTCGTTAGGTGATCACCGTGATCTTTACCTATTTACAGTGCAACAACAAGCTTGGTACGGGACAAGGCTGGCTAATTAATTTGCATACTCTTAGCATTGTGTAGATCATCCGATTGTGTGAAATGGAAGAGTGTACTTTCACGGTGTTCCATTGGCGTAAGAGGGGCTTCCGTTGTTCGGGTGTATTCATGCTACGGTAAAACCTTAGTGGGGATGGACGTGATAAGGGTGGTATTGTAAATGCTTTGTAGTTGTTTTCTAGCTGCATACCTTATAAGTATGTAAGCGTTATCGAATATCTAACTATAGGTATATATATATAAGGAGTACACCCTATATTAACATGTACTAACATGCTGAGGGGCTCTCGTTGGCCTAAATTCTAGCAGAGGCTTCTGGATGCCCCAGAAAGGTGAGGACATCCTATTTGTGCTCAGGGTCACAGATGAGTTCGAGATCGTTTGGATTTAAATGGCGGCGGCCCCCGCTTATCTCCAATTTTGATGCCACTATACAGACAAGCGTAGACGGGATGGACTCCAATTCGGTTGCAGATTCGATCAAGGAGACCTAAGCCACCCCGATTGTAATTTCTGGAGAAGAATCCCCCATCCACCAGGTCAGATCGACGCGGCTGCTGCCGATTTAGTGTCGGATGGGGAACAGCGGCTGGCCGCGGGAGGAAGAAGAAGCTGCGCTGCGGTCCCACCTGTCAGCGGTACAGAGAGAGGGAAAGATGAGGCGCGACGATGGGCTATGGGCCTGCTTTGGCCCAGCACAGAGAGTGGACGGCACTGATTGACTTGGGCGGGAGCGCAGTCTCGGTCCAAGGAAAAGAAAAGCCTGCAGAGCTTCAGCCGGAGGAGGGTTGGAAAGAGAAGAAGAGCCCAAGGGAGAGAGAGAGAGGGCGGAATGAAACGGAAAAGGGCTGCGGATTGTTTTTTTCCTTGTTTTCTATTTCTTTTGTTCATTCCTGCAGTCCTCATGTATTTGTACATACTTGTATACACACGTATATAAGCGTGTTAGAAAGTAAACTGAACAATAAAGCATGATGTATATTTGTGTACATACACACACACATATATATGTGTATGTGTGTGTGTGTTAAATAAGTTTTCAACACACGAAAAAATAGTAAATTTACTCTATAATTGAAAAAGCCAAAAAAACCATCCCGTAACGGGAAAAAGCAGTAGTATTACTCGTACTAGAAAAAAATAGGAAAGTGGACCATCCTGTAAGCCTTTAAATAGCGGTTGTTTCCTTCTCTCCTCTTTAATCCTCCATAAACTGTTGTAGTTCTCCAGATATGATTTTGTAGTCAATGCCAATGAGGGCGATTTGAGAGAGTTGTGAATCCCTCCGTCTTGCTGAGCTCACTCCCCGGTGTTCACCGATGAGCCAAGATGTCGTCCATCGGTGGAATTTCTCTCCCCATCTCCATCGTCGACCCAATAGTCGTAAATGGCAGCAGCGCCACGGCAGGTGCATGTGCTGCTGGGCCGTCTTCCCGCTCATAGACCTCAGTGGGCACTACCACGGTGTCACCACTCATGATTCTTGTAGTGTTTGCTGAGCCAAGCGGCGGCACGGTGGTCGTCATGCCCTCACTATCTCCTTCAATCCAAGTGTTGGGTTTTTTTTTTTACAATTTTGATCTTGTGCTAATATGATGTGTTGAGGGAAAATTTCTGAAATCTTCTCTAGTATAGAAAGAGATCAGTCGAATCATATATTGTGATCATTTTTTCACATTGGTTTAGTTCAATTTTGAGTGGACAGATAATTCAGTTTATGTTCTCCTATACTTTTTATCTTCATGTTCTTTACTCAAGTGAAAGCCGTAATCGTCAGAACAAAAAAAACTATAAGTAAAAGATGCAAATTGCAAATAGGAAACAATAATTGTTAGAACCAAAAAAGCATCAAGGAAACACTAAAGTATTTCTGTTGTACACAGAACTGCTTTTCCTCAACAGGAAAAAATAATCATCAAAACCTGAAAACGATGAAAATAATCATCAAAACATGAAACAAGTGATTTCACACATCACATATATGGTTATTTGATCATTTTATATATTTTTCATTTCCTTGATTACCCAGATATTATCTCCCTAATACTTGATTAATTTATTTATTTAGAGAGAAAATCTCGTAGGTTGTTATCCCTTTACTTTATTGGCTAATATTGTTTCCTAATTATGTGATCAGTTTCGGTATTTTGAGAGGAAATCTCATAGATTATTATTCCTCTGTACTCCATACATGGCACTGTTGTCAACAACTGCTTTTCAGTTTCTTAATAGGTTTTTTCCTATTTTATGACATATGTTTTCCGGTATTCCTGTTTTATAATGCGTGTTTCAGTTTATAACGTGTGCTTTCGGCTTTCAAGTTTCTTAAAAGGTGTTTTCCTATTTATAATATGTGTTTTTTGTTTCATAACGAGTGTTTTCTAGGTTTCTAGTTTCTTAGTAGGTGTTTTCCTGTTTCTTAATATATTATTTCGTGTTTTCTACCTGCGTGCTTGTTTGGTTCCATTCTTTGCAAAATACATTTTTCGGTCATTGAGTAATTGTTTTCCGGTCATGCCAACATATGTTTTTTGGTCAAACCGATATATGTTTCCCGGTCACACCAAGACATGTTTTCGGTTCAAGCCAATATATATTTTTCGGTCACGGAATAGGTATTTTCCGGTTTCTTAATAGGCGTTTTTCTATTTTATAACAGCTGTTTTTCGGCTTTTCTATTTTATAATGTTTGTTTTTCTATTTTATAATAAGGATTTTCCGGTTATGAGATGAAATTTTTGTACGTTTCCCACCAGACTTGTTTGGTCACTTTGATACAAGTTTCATGTTTTGTAACATGTGTTTCCTGTTATTTAATGTGTGTTTTCCTGTTTTATACTGTGTGTTTTTCTGCTTTTCCCACTTATGGGCCAGTTTAGCTACTCCGACGGGTTGGATTGGTCTGGGCGCTGTCACGTGGAATATTATTTAAGGAGTAGCATGTTAAATAGCATGTGTGTATATATATAATTTTTTACAAGAACAAAACCCCTTTTGAAAATACATCTGTATATTTATGAGTATATACCTTTTTTGAGGTTTTATTTATTGTAGTAGTTTTTTTCCTTTGCATAAAATAAAAAATTTAAATACTCAAATTTTGGGTTGTTACATGGCCACAATGCCCCTATGTTGTGGCCACACCACTAAGGCAATCTTCAGGACGTCATTGTTTTAGACCTTCTTACGATCCCCGAACAGCACAGCATATGGAGGCACGAAGTAGTCCGACCTTTTGGTCCCCTCCGATGGCTTCTCACCCAGCTTACTACCCCACAACCTGGACAGGGGTGCCCCCTCATGCCATTCCCAGACACCCGAATAGCCATCTCCATCACCCAGAATGACAATCAAAGCTCCCTCGAAGAGGGCGAGATCAGCCCAAAGCATGGAAGAGGTCAGTAATATGATATTGGTTAAGTCCAAAGGATCAAGCTATAACTTTGAGTTCAAAAGGCAACAAAGGGAGTATGTGCGAAGGGTCAATCATGTGGGAACCAGTTCCCCAATCATCAAGTCTCGATGTTTTCACTAGTTGATCACTTTTTCTCAAGAAGACATGTGATTCCTTGATTACCCACACACAGATGTCTTTGTCATTTCGGCGAACATGTCTAGGTCCATGGTACAACGAGTGTTGGTAGATCGGGGGAGCTCAGCATTTCTTTTATTTGCAGAAGCCTTTGATCAAAGAGGAATTTCTAGGAGCTGCTTGCAACCCACAGGGACCCCGCTATAAGGCCTCAGAGGGAGGCCTATTGAAGCTCTCAGATAGATTTCACTCCCAGTAACCTTCAGTGAGGGAGGGAGAGCACGGATAGTAAGAATTTGATTTGGTGTGGTTGATGTTCCTTACCAATACAATGCCATCTTCGGGAGAAAGACACTATCTAGCTTCGGCATAGTCATCCATCATGGCTACCTATGCATGAAGATGCCAGGCCTGAAGGGGGTTATTTCTATATGGGGGGTCAAGTAATGGCCCGATGAGTGGAGCATGATCATTCTCATGGTTAGAAAAGAGTACACCTGTTGTCTTAGATAAGGAACAACAAGAGACCCCATCTTCAAATGCCAAGCTGGAGGGTAGAATCAAGCAAATCCCATTGCATCCCGAGAACAAAGACATATGTTTGCACATAGGCGCCAGGTTGCTACTCGAGCAGGAGATGAAGCTATTGTCTACCCTCCGGGCTAATGAAGATATCTTCACCTGGTCACTGCAGGACTTGCCAGGAGTTCCTCAGGAGCTGATAGAACATCATCTGAATGTGACTCTAGGAGTGAAGCCCAGGAAGCAGAAGCTCCAAAAGATGTCCACTGAACATCAAGAGGCTACACAGGTCGAAGTTAAAAGGCTCTTACTAGTGTAGTGATACACGAAGTCATGCACCGCAAGTGGTTGGCTAACCCGGTGCTAATGGAAAATGGCGCATGTGTGTGGATTTCACTGATCTAAACAAAGCATGCCCAAAGGATGATTTTCCTTTAGCTTGGATAGACTAGCTAGCTGATGCAACTGCATGGTCATAGTTGATGAGTTTCCTCAATGCATATTCTGGGTAGCACCAAGTCTGGATGGCTAAAGAGGACGAAACAAAAGCAGGCTTCATTACACCCTCTGAGACTTATTGTTATGTCCAGATCCATTCGGCCTTTGCAATGCTAGGGCCACATTCGCATGGATGATAATCAAGGTCCTTCGCACGTAGCTAGACTGCAACGTAGCAGCATATGTCAATGACATCGTAGTTCAAAGCCAGTGCGGAAGGCATCATGGCGCTGACTTGGAAGAATCCTTCACCAACCTTTAGAGGGAAAGCTTATGATTGAACCCGAAGAAATGTGTCTTTGGTGTCCGTTCAGGCCAACTACTGGGATGTCTGGTATCTTGAAGAGGTATCAAAGTTAACCCAAAGAAAATAAGAGCCATCATGGACATGACACCACTCAAGTCAATCAAGGAAATGCAACGCTTGGTTAGAAAAGTGACCTCTCTTCATCACTCAATCCGTAAAGAAGATTTTGTTGTTCCTTCGGGTCCTCCGGGGCTCAGACCCATTCAGATGGACAAATGAGCAGTAGGCAGCCATTGAAGCCTTGAAGTACCACTTGGCAAAATTCACCACACTATCTGGTACAGAGCTTGATAGCGGATTGTTAGTATATGTCACAACATCCCATTCGTCTGTTAGCGCATTTTTTGTTCAAAAAAGAGGGAAACCTTTGGCAGTTACTAGTTTACATTGTCTCAAAGATGCTGAATGGCATGAAGGAAAGGTATTCCAAGCTCGAGAAGATGGCCTATGTTGTAGTCATGGCATCAAGGAAGCTGAACCACTACTTTATGGCTCACCCAATCACAATCCCATCTTCGTACCCCCTAAAGGACATCCTCGAAAGTCATGAAGCCACTGGACGTTTAGGCAAATGGGCAGCCAAGCTCTCCCCACTATGCATCACCTTCGCGGCATGCACGGCCATAAAATCCCAAGCCATGGTGGATTTTGTCACCGATTGGACGCCCATAGCAGGAGAGCCAAAGGAGCCGCAGCCTAATCAGACATGGACCATAAACACTGATAGAGACAGGGGACTTTCGGTTGCAGGTGTGGTGGTTGTAATCACATTGCCTAGGGGGTTGAAGTTGTACTGTACAACCAAGCATTGGTTTGATGCTAAAAATAACATTGCAGAATACGAAGTAGTACTACTGGGTCTTCGGAAGGTGAAAGCCCCAGGAGCAAAACACGTAGTGGTGAAGACAGATTGGCAGGTTGTGGCAAGCCAAGTTGACAAATCATATCAAGCAAAAAATGAGTTGGCCAAGCACTTTCAATCAATGATTAGGATGCAAAAATACTTCTTGGATTTTGCATTGAGATCCATATCGATGAAGGTGAAGGTGATATGCCCTAGAGACAATCATAGAGATGATTGTATCACATGTCTATGTTCATGTACTACCGAATAATATATTATTCCAAGAATGACTATCATTTACATTGATTGGCAAGTATGCGACTTGTTCATGAAACTCTTTGTTTCTATCATGATGTTATTCTTAGTCGATCCCTGATCGCATATCTTTGTGATGATACATAAAACCAGCATATGTATTGATTGATGATCATGTTTCATGGATCATAGGTATAGAGATATCAGGTCAACAATGTGGACACTTATATTAGAGAATATGATGTTGGATAGACCCACCTTGAGATACTGCTGGGATTTTTATTTATGATGTGCCATTAGTTGTTATCTCAAATGGTATACCTGCAGGATCCTTAGATCTGAGATTGTCATTGATCCCCAGAATGTGTAGTGGTATACTTTGAGGCCATCAAACACTATTCCGTAACTAGGTTATCATAAAGGTAGTTTTCGGGTTTGTCATAAAACATGTCGTGGGATATGAGTGATCAAGATGGAATTTTCCCCTCCTTGATAACGGGAGAGATATCTCTGGGCCCCTCGAGGTAGTTGGATTGAGAAAGTGCTTGGCCATACCAATATGATTAAAGAGTTAATCATGATGAATCCACTACTTGATCGAGTGAATAGTCGAGCTATCACAAGGGTGGCACGTATCTCGCCTTGAGCTTGACTGGTATCGTGAGGCGAAGGGATCGGTGCATGTGTATATCAAGGTTCAGCCGCTATGATCTTTTACGTATACTCGGGAGTCAACATGTCTTGCTAGAGACCGCTATTGATTTCGGTTTGGAAAGGGTTTCCGAGTCGTAGCCATTTGTACATGAACCTAACGGGTCACACACTTAATGGGTTGGAACAAAACATGTGAATTGGATTTGTATATGGGTTTTGATTGGATTGTGATCCATGAGTCCTAAAGGGCTTCCAACGTAGGAGCCCATTGGCGAGCTCTATATAAGGAGAGGTGTGGGTAGGGCATGCCAAGGGTTGAGCCACTCTAAAACCCTAGTCACAACCTTCCACACGATCTCCTAAAACCCTAGTCGTGCGTGTGGTGCTAGCACATCAGCGCTTGGCGTTTCTACCCAGTACGTGTGGATACCGTAGAGGAGCTGCTGCTATTGCGACATTGATCTTCTTGGCGAATCGAATGGGAGTTGGTCGAGGAGCACGACCACCTGCTCGGAGTTGGTCGAGGAGCACGACCACCTGTGCAGGGCTGGTCACGAATCTAATCGAGAACCTGCTCGAGGAGTTTGACACGCACGACATTGGATCGATCTACTCCATCTCTTCTTTCACTACACTGCACGTCAAGTGGTAACAATCTATGATCTCCTACTAGCATGATTTTCTGGGTGAATGCGGTAGAATTTTTTTTTAGGCTAGCATAGCTTGCCCGTTCCCCTACAGAAGGGTGGGGTGGTAACCAAGAAGAAGGCACCTTGGTAAAGGCTGCGTCTCAGGGTATCCTTTACCCTCCGAAGTGTTTTTGAGATCCTCAAAGCCCTTGCTGTAGGATCTGACAATCCTTCAGCAAGTGTTGCCATGATAGCAAAGAAAGATTGGTGGACACATTTATTGGCATACCTTCAAGACCAAATATTGCTCGATAGTAAAGTAGCAGTGAACAGGATATCATACTGGGCCCAAAGCTATCAGATCATTGATGGAAGGCTATACAGGGGGTTGTGTACACCTCTGTTGTGGTGTGTATGGAAGGCTGAAGGCAAGGAGTTGCTCAAGGAAATGCATCACGAATTCTGTGGATCTCAAATGGGCTCGAGGGCCCTCATCGCAAAAGTGTTTTAGCAAGGTTTGTACTGGTCCACGGTGGCCTCAGACGTGGAAGTATTGATTTGATCATGCCCTGCGTGCCTATGGATGCGAAGGCAATCACACGGTCGGCAAAACTTTTTGCAAACCATCCCTCCAATGTGGCCATTAGCCCTATAGGGAATTGACATTCTTGGTCCATTCTCTTAGGCACCGGGGGATCTTCGGTATGTTGTGGTGGCAGTAGATTATTTCTCCAAGTGGCCTGAAGCCATGCTGCTCATCTGAATCATAGCAAAGAATATCCAACATTTCTTTTGATAGTCCATAGTATGCTGGTTTGGGGTGCCTCGTGAAGTAACCCTCAACAATGGGACACAATTCGATTCCACTTTGTTTCAAAATTTTTGTGAATGGTTAGGTGTGATTTTGTGTTTTGCATCAATTGGCCATCTTTAATCCAATGGAGATGTAGAAAGGGCCAACTGAGGCATCTCCACTACAGTAGCCAAGCGGTTAGTAGGATTGCGAAGGGTAAATGGGTGGAGGAATTGCTGAAGATTTTATGGTCCCTCCGCACAACAGTCACTCAGCCTACAAGCTTTACACCCTTTCGCTTGTTACTTGGAGACTAAGCCATGACCTGAGAAGAGGCGAGAACCAAATCTTAGTGGGTTTCCTTCGCAGTCTCTAGAGATGAAGCACTATCGAAGGATCTCTAAAGAACCGCTACGCCTAAAACGCTAAAAACTGAGCAAGACTACTATCACTGCGAAGGTGCTTCATACCTAGATATATCATTTTGGAAAAAATAATCAAGTGAGACAAATTGCGAATCGAGTTGCCTATGATTTATTGAACAAAACAATGTTACAAAGTACAAGTTAGAAGGAAGGCGGAGATTTGTCCAAGGATCTTGAAGGATCACTTCCAGACATCTCCCTGTACTTACAGCTTTGCACCTATTGAAATGCAAAGCCATGCCTAGCATCAAAAGGGTTTTCAGGATCTGCTTCCTCTTCGGGACAATCTTTGGAGTGTAGGGACTCATAAGATAAGGTCTCAATGAACGCATCAAGTGTAGTCGCCCTGGGCTATTTGATAGGCTCGTCCTTAGGAATCAGGAGCTTTGCCTCTAAAAAAGGTTGCCCACCCCAAGGACTCTTGGGCCTTGATATTATAGGCATCCTTGATATCCCTCTGCTCATGATAATAATCTCGAAGTACCCATTGGGATCTCAAAGCAGAAACATTTGCCAAGTTGTGTGAAGCATGTAAAGACCTTTGTACTCCATAGCCAAAGGCAATACATCCAACAGAGACAGCTTTGGATAGGGGCTTGAAGATAGGGTCTTCTCCCACCTATGGGGGGCCAGGTGCCTCGCTGAGCTGTGAGTTTTGAATGCTGAAATGGTGAAGGTGTAATATACGAAGTAACCTGTATGGCCAATGAAGCTTTTTTCATTAATAAAAGCATGTTTTACAAAAAAAAACTTGATAAGAGTTAAGATGTTTACAAAATCGAAGCAAAGCTTTAGTTGCCTATCATATGACCTAATTAAAGGATTAGCAGAGCTAGGGCCAAAGTTTCACACCTGGGCTCTACCAATGTCGCTTTCTCTACTCTGCCCTCCCTTCACCGCACTCCCTCCGCGTAATCCCTCGATGATGCCTGTTCTGAAAGTCGAAGTGTTGGCACAAATGCTCCTGGTGGTAGCAAGGGCCTCTGCTCAGCTGCGGGCAAACCAGTACTTCTGAAAGAAAACCTTGCCCGCATAGTTAACCCTATGATCTGAAGCCTTCGCATCAACTTCCTCTAAGAACTCATAGTTCGGTGCACCGAAGGCCTCCAAATGCATGCACCCAATGGACTTCAACTCGGTGAGCAGGCTGAAGGGATTGGTGACATCCTAAGAAGGGGGTGAATTAGAACACTTAGAATGTATTCGGCTCCACTGCAATCAAAAGAGCTTGCAACCTATCTAGAAAGGTAAATTGCAAGAAAGTAAATGTAGAAATGTAAATAAGGTAGAGAGAGAAAACTAGGCACAAGGGATTTTTATCCCAAGGTATCCAAGGGATGAGTGCCACCCCTAGTCCACGTTGGAGCTCCGTAAAGGATATTCTCCTGATCGGTACCCGATCATGGCTCTTGAGCCACCAAGTCACAAAGATAAGACCTCCACTCGAATGAGCTACCAAGCCACCAAGACATTGTCTCACCACTAGTCTCTCTTTTGGTTCCTTGCCGCTGTGATCACTTCGGAGCTTGAGCCACCAAGGCAAGAGTCACCGCAACCCCGTACACGTGTCTCGTCGCTGCTCCACTCTAAGCGGAGGGTCAACAAGTTTGAGCCACTGAGGCCCAAGATGCTGGTGAGTCACCAAGACTCCAAGACGCCGATGTACCACTCAGTACAAGCTAGGATCACTTGTTTATCCCTTTTTCAAACTGCAGCACTTAGATACAACTCACTCTAGGCCTATAAGCACTAAAAACTCTCTAATCTTATGCTTAATTGCCTTAGATAATCACTTTAAGCACTTTGGTGGCTTGGATGTCTTCTCAGGTGTGATTAGGCTTCATCTAGACTCTAGCAGTATGCCACACCTTCAAATGACTAAGTGGAGTTGTATTTATAGCCTCAAATCAGCACACTAGCCATTAACCCAACGGCTCAGGAAAGTTGTTAACACCGGATAATCCGATGAGAATAATAGTACTAACACCAGATCATCCGGTGAGTACACTCTCACAAACTAGCCATTGGAACCCCACTAAATCCTCTGTAAATACCAGAAACTCCAATGTATACTTCATCTCCATCATTGGACTATCTGCTGAGTTATCTTGAGCCATACGAGCCTTTTCTTCTTCTTTGTGTAAATTGCTCCGGTAAAAGCATCAGGTGCACATTACCGAACTATCCGATGCCTTGAACTTCGTTCTGCCTCTTTGCATTGTTCACTGTCCAATGCATTTTTCGGTGTAGCCTTGCTTCATCACTGAACTTTCCGACGTGTTGATCTTCGATCTTCCATGGCTGCAACCGTTCTCTAGTGGAAATGCTATGGTGTGTATCTTCCTCTGATCATCGGACTATCCATTGGGTTGTTTCATTCTGCCTTCTGGACAGAAACACTCTGGTGTTGCCATGCTTTGATCACTGGACTATCCAGTGGGGCTTAGCCTTCATTCTTCAGCACACACCCTTCTTTGGAAGAATTGCTCCAGTGAGCACACTTGCTATCCACCGAACCTTCCGGTGAGGTCTTCAGGCCTCTCTCCTCCTTTGTCAAATATGCTCTGGTGAGCTCAACATCCACAACATCAGACCAACCGATGAGGCAAATCTACCTGGGACTTCTCCAATTCAGTCCAACTTTGTCCTGGCTGCGGTGGCATCTTCATCTATTGCATCCATGAGACCTACTAACATATATTCCTGACAAACATGTTAGTCCCATTGACTATGTTGTCATTAATCACCAAAATCACAATCATGGTCTAATAGCACTATTTTTGCTACAGTGGCCGTGAGGAAGGCTCCAGTGCAGAAATTGCTGAAGGAATGCGTGCCAGACTTCAGGGCATGTGCAGCACAATAGACTCAGCTAAGGGCAACTTGAAGGTTGGTGGTGGCTGAAGGGGGGGTGCCACTTAGGCCAAGCTCATGAAGGGGCCTGGACACCTCCGTGGAGACCTCATTGGTCTCTCCAATGAGAGCAGCTAACTCCTCCCCTCATGCTGACTTTGCTTCCTCGAGGGCGGTGTCTAGGGCAAGTTGTTCCATCTTTTCTTATACAAGGGTGGGCCTCCAAGGAAAGCCGCTCTCTGCACTCTTCTTCGAGGGTGGCCCGAAAGCCCTTGACCTCCCCTTTGGCAGACTAGCACTTGGCCAGGGTCTCTTCCAATAGGGATCTGATGTTGGCAACAACCTTCCTGGCTCCACACTCCAAAAGTAGGTCTTGTAAAAGTTGAATACATTGTTATGTGCTGATATGTAATAAGCTAGAGAAACAAACTCAAAGCCTTACCCTCGTGTGCGAGCGATGAGTTGATCCTTCAAAATGAAGGATAGGAAATCTGAAGCCACATCCTCATCATCTGTTCATGGAATGGATCTCCAAGCGCAAGCAAGGAAGGCATGGTGACTAGTTTCTCGAAGAGATCGGTGCGGTCAAAGCTCTCCAAAGTTGAGGACTCCCACTTGGAGGTGGGACATGAAAGGTCCACATGAACCCCTTCCCCTTCCCAGGTCAGTGCATAGGGATTTCTTGTGGATATGTACCTTCTTTCACAAAACAAAGTATAAGTTAAAGCAAAGAAAAGCGAAGCTTGGGTATAAGAAAATATACCCGCGATTTTCCCTATGCCCAAACCAACTGAGTGACATTCAGGAGCGCCCTTGGGAGAACATCTACGGTCAGTGGCATGGGGTGAGGCTTCGACTGCAGCAACCCATCGTCCGAGTCTAGGTCAAACATATGGAGGGCATCCTTGTCACTGCCCAGAGTTTCTAAACACGTAATTAAGTGCTAATGAGCATCATTAGCATCATTTGTTTTTGTTTTGAGACATATAGACTTGCAGTGTGGATTAAATCGAATTTAGTTGAACTGGGTTTAACTGATGCATTGTGAAGCATCTCCTAAAACATCTATGGGACCTAGGGCTGGTGATAAGTTTAGAAATTAGTAGATGCCAGAAGAAGAATATAAATGAATTTTCCCAAATTTTTGGGAAATATTTAGAAGGTATAAAAATTATCACAAGTTGGAAAGGATAGCATCTTTGAGAAGTTTTTATTCACAATTGGCTCAAGCATTCTGGGTCAAACAAGTTCAAATGGGTTCCTTGTGAATTTTAGTTTCAAACAAAATTCGTTTTACCAATTTTGGACTTTGGAAAGGCATTCAAATAGATGGCTAAAGTGGTGGAGATATTTTGCCTGGTGGTTACTGTTCATGCGGGACCCACTTGTCATCCTCCCTCCTCACTCAGCCGCGCTGCTTCCAGAGAGCGGCGCCGTCTTTGTTGACTTCTGCGGCCGGCAAACCCAGCACGCCGTCGAGTCACCGGCCGAGCCTTCGAGTGGAAGCGTCGTCGGCCTTAACCCCCCCCCCCCCTGGACGCTCTCTCGTGGTGTCTCTCCCCTCTCTTCCTCGCTTGCTCTCCCTGTCGCCCAGCACACCGCAGAGCAGAGCCACGTTACGCCGCACCGCCGGCCAAATCCAACGCACCACCGACGGTTTCCGTTGAGCCCGAGCCCAGTGGAGCCGCAGGGAAGAGCGCCCCGAGCTCCTCCGCCGTTTCCCCTCCTTCCCCGGCCGTTTCCCGCACGGATTGGAGCCACCCGCGCCTTCTTCCCCAACGGCGGCAACAGAGCTCTGCCGTCTTCCGTCTCCCCGCTATTCTACAGCCTCACCGGCTTAACCCGCTGCACGGTGAGCTTCCCCATGCTCCTGTACACCTTATGCGCGCGCCGTCTTCTCTCTGTCCCGTCGCCGGCGCGGTGTTCCGCGGTGGTTGAACCGCCGCCGCCTCCCCGCGCGTGCCGCCAGCCGTGCCGCCGTCGAGCTCGTCAGTCGGGAAGCGCGCCGTTAGGTCTACACGCTCATGTAGAACGTGTAGGTGTGCTCGGCCGAGCTTGTTGCGTCGCCGTTCGCCGTCGGCGCGTCAAAGCCGTGCCGCCGCCGTGCTAGTTTTGCCCCTCGCCGCCGCTCGCCGTGCTCCGGCCGTCGCCGGCATCGATGTGTGCCCCCGCCGTAACCACGTGCTCGCGCTAGTGCCGTTTTCGCCCTCAGCCGAGCCGTTCAGGCTGCCGCTCGCCGCCGGCAGCCACCGCAAGGGCCGCCGGCCGTCCTCCAGTTGCGCGCGCGCAGCTGCCGTGGCTGATTTTGACTCGGTCAAGGGAGCCGGCCCCACTGGTCAGTGACTGGGGCTGGGACGGTGCCGGTAGAAAAAGATGTGGGCCCATTTTAATATTAGAGAAAATCGGAAATTGCGAAATGAATATCCGTTGGGTTGATAAATCGGCTGAAATCTTGAAAAATGCATAGGAAATTGTGTATAGCTCCAAAATTCATGAGACCAATTTTGTTGGTTTTGTTATAACATGATCTGTCCATTAAAAATACCAGTGGCCATGAAATGTGTGCTGTGAATTATTGAATTAATGAAATATGTCTAGGCTTTGCTAATTCATAGTTAAAGTTTGGTATTTCCAAAATTAATGAATCCAATTTTGTTATTCTTGTTTTAATGCCCCCTGTTGAGCAAAAATAATCACCCACATGTTAGATATTGTTACAATTCTATATAGGGTTAAGCTTAATTAATCCTAGAAGTGTTCAAAAGTTTAAACAGTAATCCCATTTAAGAAAATCTTCGGTGCTTTAGAACTCGTGCCCTGAAGAATTGCACTGTTATCGCGTTCTATAGAGCATCCTTTATTTCATAATGTTCATATTCATTACATTGCACGCGTGATTCTTTTAGGGAACTTCGACCCGGCGAGCGAGGTGAACGAGTCTGTCCCCGGAGGTTCCCGTAGTGGTGATCGTGACTCGGGTAGCTGTGAGCAGCAGCTAGGGCAGCAAGGCAAGCATCCATCATATTGCACCGCGTCAATTCAAAATCTAATATGTTATCTACGCTTATGTATACGTTGCATGTGTCGGGTACCGAGTTGGGTAGAACCTATGCCGATGCATTCTCCCATTTCGGTCACGTGTCATGTGTTATTCCTTGGAGACTAGTGGTGTCGACGCGGTCTAATTTTAGTTTGCTATGCTTAGTGGTACTTAGGCTATCCGGTAGAAGTCGACAACGGCGTCCACCGTTGTCGCGAGCCTAGGGCTTGTTACTTGTTCACACTCGTGGTTGTGTTGATGATGAGTCGGTTGGTGAGTGGTAAGTTGAGGCGAGGTGTGGGCGGTGTTAGGGGTGTCATCTGCTCACGAGGAGTCCTCAGGCAATTCGGGGAGGGAACCCGGACACCATAGACCGCTTGCACCGGTTAAGCATCAATCGTCGGTGTAGTCAGCTTTAGCACTTACCTTACTCACCACATGTTGATATAATGGTAGGCGAGCCGATTACCTTCGCAGACGTGGTCATGTGGGCCTCGTCATAGACGGTGTGAGTCCGGTTTGAGTCCGGGCTTTTAGCGGTATTAGTTTGCTCGGGGAGTAGTTCTAATACCGCCTCGCCGAGCTATGGTTGATCCACATGGTTGGACCTGGTTGGGAAAGGTTGTCACGGGTACTCCATTGTGTGCATCTTAGCGGGTGGCACAAGCCGTATGGTCCCTGTGTCGTGTGGGTCCAGGAGTATCCCCCTGCAGGGTGTATAATCAGTTCGAACTGCCGCGCTCTCGGTCATGAGCATCGCTATCGCTTATCTCCACCGAGCGACCATGTTTTGGGTTGTGGCATGGTTGGATTGGGGTGGTTTGGTCGGTATGTGGTTGGTGTTTTGGTGGGAATGGTTTGCTTTTATACACTTGTTGTTCATATATCTGTTATGATCAATTGGTTGGCAGGGTTTGAGTCGGTGGTTGGTTAAGTCAGTTGCTTACACCTAGAGTCTAGGTTGCTTACCGCTTAATGAACTTAAACATGTCTTAATCCTTGCTACAGCTTTAAATGCATGATCCTTGGAGTCGAGAATATATATACTTATACTGTGTAAGACTTGCTAGTACCTTCGTACTAAGGGGTGCTGCCCTTAAGTTGCTTTCAGGTTCGCAGGTTGGCGAGGAAGAGGCTGTGTTCGGCTACTTTGTGCCTGCCGATCAGGGTGGCGGGCAGGAGTAGCACCTTCTACTACGAACTCCGGCGCTTTTGGTATGGAGCCTAAGGGCATACGGCTCCATACTCTTTTGTTGTATAGGTTTTTCTTCCGCTGCATAGTTGTTGTTGTTCCTCTTTTGTTGTAAATTGTGGAAGCAGTTGCATGTTTAATAATGGTAATCCAGTTTAATTATTTGCTCTCTATTAAACTGTGTTGTGATATTTGAGTTGGAAGGCATGTGTTCCGATCCTGGGCATAAAACACGTGCCGGAACTACCGGAATGGTATTCTGGTTAATCGTCGAGGTTGTGATTATGAATAATGATCCTCCTGATGATTAATTAGAATACTATTTGGATGGTTCCTCACAGCTTGGTATCAGAGCCTGGTTTAATTTAGTAGCCTAAACATAATTAGTGCGTTGTTTAGTAAGTCGAGAACTTCACCCAAACAACCCATGATTTATGTTTATGCCTCTTCATGTCTAATATGTATTAAACTGCTATCGTTTATGCCCCTAAGTTAAAATGCGTATTATGAGTGACGTTTATATGTGTTATACCACATTGTTTTGCTTTTGACCCTGCATTGATTCATGTTGAGCATTGCATCTTCGGCTTTGCATCGTCGGAAGGTAAGGTACGACGCTCGGTGGCGGTTAATCACCGAGGGCTCAGCCGGATGCGAGGCAGGGGCCCGGCATGTTCCGTACGGTGATCCGTACGGGAAGTGAATACACTAGCAATAGCGTATGAACATCCACCATGCGATGGGAGACATGGTCGTCTACTCGTGTGGCGTTTACACGAGATGTCCCGTAGGGTCTACGGGAAGTGAATACGTCATTGTCGACGTATGGATTGTCGCTTGTACGACATGTGGTACAAGGGCCGTTCGCGCTCTTACTCTTTCTAGCGCGAAGGGTACGTTCTGGATGTTATAAACTGCCTGTGATTTTGATGCTTGCAGGTGCGGTTCTTATTTTGAGAAAGAAGCGGTAGCTAGGTTCGAGCATGCATCATTTCATGGCATTCATGCATGCATTCATATTTATACATGTATTACGGGATTCTAACAATATATCCGGCGAATGCATTGTGCTGAGTCGGAATTTGATGTTTCCCCTTTTAGTTTTACATTTCAGAATGGTTGTCACTCGGCGTGGTGGGGAGGTTCCGGAGGGTTCCGGTCAGAACAACCCTCCTCCACCGCCGACCATGGCGGATATGCTCATGCAAATCGAGCAGAACCGCCAAGCGAATCACGCTCTCCTCCAGACGAACCAAGCGCTCCTGGAGGCTCTCGTGCGCAACGCGGCTCCTCATGGAGGAGGTGGAGCCGTGCGCCGAGACGACTTCTCGGACTTCTTGCAGACTCAGCCGCCGGTCTTCTCGCGAGCTGAGGATCCTCTGGATGTCGATCACTGGCTCCGGACGATCGAGCAGAAGCTCGTCCTTCTTCGCTGTGAGGATCACGAGAAGGCGCTCTTCGCCGC
The DNA here is from genome assembly GCF_958298935.1 of Phragmites australis. NCBI lineage: Eukaryota > Viridiplantae > Streptophyta > Magnoliopsida > Poales > Poaceae > Phragmites > Phragmites australis. The sequence goes on from NC_084929.1 coordinate 11,921,143, forward strand.
CCATCAGCTTCAGGGCCCGGCGGGTGCGTGGTGGTCCGGCTTCCTGGCCATGCACCCCGCCGATCACCGCGTATCATGGGCGGAGTTCCGTGAGGCCTTCCGCTCGTTTCACATACCGAGTGGCCTCATGGAGGCTAAGAGGCAGGAGTTTGAGGACCTCAAGCAAGGAGGTCGGGCGGTGATGTTGTACGTGCAGGTGTTCAACCACCTTGCACAATACGCTACCGAGGAGGTCAGCACGGATGCGCGCAAGCAGCGCCGCTTCGTGAATGGCCTGAACTCGAAGATGCAGGACCGGTTGTCCGCACATAAGTTCGCCGACTTCAACGAGTTGGTGAGCACGTCGATCACGGTGGAGCTCAAGTATAAGAGCCACCAAGAGGAGAAGAGGCGGAAGAGGGGTTCCTCGTCTTCTGTGGGCGGGAGCTCGCAGCGCGCCCGCACTGAGAGTCAGCCTCCACAGTCTCAGGTGCCGTCGGTTGGCTACCCACGGCCGATGTGGTTTGTACCACGTCCTGCGTTCTCCGCTCCACAGGGGCAGGCTGCACGACCAGCCGGCTCCCAAGTGAGCATGACCGGTGGCTCAGGTGGTCCGTGCTTCAACTGCGGCCGCATCGGCCATTTCTCGAGGGAGTGCCCGTATCCGAGGCCGGGAGCCGCGGTGAGTGCCCCGCGACCACCGCCGGCTCAGTCAGCGCCGCAGTCTTCGCAGGCGACCCACGTTCCCAAGCGTGGTCGAGCTCGCCATACTACCGCCGACGAGGTTCAGGAGGGTGACACCGTCCTGATGGGTACGTTGGATATGAGTTTCAACTCTGACATCTTTTCTGCAGTGGTTTTGTTTGATTCAGGAGCCTCTCACTCCTTTATATCTTCGGATTATGTTTGGAAGAGCGGGTTGAGAGTCAGTGCTACCCACACGCCGTATCTTATAGACGCCCCGGGGGCCAAAGTTCTAATCAACCAGTGTGTGAATAAAGCGGCGGTAATTGTCAACGAAGTGCCCTTCTTTGTCAATCTGTTAGTGATGAACTCGAAGGGAATTGATGTTATTCTGGGAATGAATTGGCTCTCCAAGAACAAGGCTGTGTTGGACTGTGCTCGGCGGACCGTCACCCTAAATGGTCTGTCAGGTACTCGGGTCAAGTTGAAGCTAAGGGGTGTCAAATCCTGCCTGTTCGCCATAAAGGCTGTCCCCGCCAGGATTATGGAGACCATTCCTGTGGTGTGGGAATTTCCGGATGTCTTTCCGGATGAGTTGCCTAGAATGCCGCCTGGCAGGGCAGTGGAGTTCTCGATTGATCTCGTGCCCGGTGCGGCCCCGATTTCGAAGAAGATGTACAAGATGTCACCAGTTGAGCTAGTTGAGCTGAAGAAGCAGATTCAGGAGCTGCTGGCGAAGGGTTTCATTCGTCCGAGTTCCTCACCTTGGGGATGCTCGGCTCTATTTGTGAAGAAGAAAGATGACACTCTCCGGATGTGTGTTGATTACCGTCAGCTGAATGCAGTCACGGTGAAGAATGTGTATCCGCTTCCTAGGATTGACATCTTGTTTGATCAGTTGACTGGAGCCCGAGTCTTCTCAAAGATTGACTTAAGGTTGGGCTATCACCAGATCAAGGTCCGGCCAGAGGATATTCCAAAGACAGCGTTCTCTACTCGATACGGCTTGTATGAGTTCACCGTTATGTCGTTTGGCTTGACTAATGCGCCGGCTTTCTTTATGTACCTCATGAACTCGGTGTTCATGGAGGAATTGGACAAGTTTGTCATTGTTTTCATCGATGGTATTCTGATATACTCTAAGACTGAGCAAGAACACATTGGGCATCTTCGTGTTGTTCTGGGCAGACTCCGAGAGCATCAGCTGTACGCCAAGTTCAGCAAGTGTGAATTCTGGCTCAGGGAGGTGGCCTTTCTAGGACATGTTCTATCAGAGAACGGGGTGGCAGTTGACCCGAGCAAGGTGCAGAATGTGCTCGACTGGGTTCAGCCCCAGAATGTCAGTGAGATCCGGAGTTTTCTTGGACTTGCAGGCTATTACCGCCGATTCATTGAGAACTTCTCCAAGGTTGCGAAGCCGATGACTGAGTTGTTAAAGCAAGGCAGCGTGTTTAAGTGGTCAGATGCCTGTGAGTCTGCTTTCCAGACGTTGAAGAAGCTGCTCACGATCACTCCAGTGCTGGCTCAGCCTGATGTGACCAGAGGGTTTGATGTGTATTGCGACGCGTCCGGCATCGGTCTCGGCTGTGTTTTGATGCAGGAGCACCGAGTCGTTGCATATGCATCCCGATAGTTGAAGCGTCACGAGGAGAACTATCCGACACATGATCTTGAACTTGCAGCTGTCGTGCACGCTCTGAAGATGTGGTGCCACTACTTGATGGGCAACTTGTGCCGTATCTACACGGACCACAAGAGCCTGAAGTACATTTTCACGCAGGCGGATTTGAACATGAGGCAGCGCAGATGGCTTGAGTTGATCAAAGACTACGAGCTAGAGGTTCACTACCATCCCGGCAAGGCGAATGTGGTCGCCGATGCTTTGAGTCGAAAGGCTCATTGTCATTGTCTTGTAGCCTCGCCAATGGATTCCACGTTGTGTGATGATTTCCGGCGTCTTGGGCTTGATATGGTGCTGGACGGTTTTATTGCAAATCTCGAAATCAAGTCCACGCTCATTGATGAAATTAAGGCTGCTCAGAGGGATGATAAGGGTATGGCCCGAATTCGAGAGAAGAGGAAGATCGGGCAGGCCTTGTGCTTTACTGAGGATGATCAGGGCGTTATCTGGTTTGGGAACCGTCTAGTGGTTCTGAGGGTCGAGGCGCTGAGGAAGAAGATCCTTGATGAGGCTCACGATTCGTTGCTGTCCATTCACCCAGGCAGTACGAAGATGTATCAGGATTTGAAACCCCGTTTCTGGTGGACTCGCATGAAGCAGGAGATTGCTAGGTATGTGTCTGAGTGCGACGTCTGCCGAAGGGTGAAGGCTGAACACGTCAAGCCTGCCGGCACACTCCAGCCCTTGCCCATCCCATCTTGGAAGTGGGAAGAAGTTGGGATGGATTTCATTACTGGCTTACCGAAGACTTCGAGTGGGTATGACTCTATTTGGGTCATCGTGGACCGGTTGACAAAGTCCGCACACTTTCTACCTGTCAGGACCACTTATTCTGCTAAGCAGTATGCGGAATTGTACCTCACTAGAATTGTTTGCCTCCATGGGGTGCCGAAGAAGATCATTTCTGATCGGGGTACACAGTTTACTTCTCATTTCTGGAGAAATTTCCAGGAGGCTATGGAGACCGAGTTGTTCCACAGCACGGCGTATCACCCACAGACAGATGGTCAGACAGAGAGGGTAAATCAGGTTCTCGAAGATATGCTCCGTGCTTGTGTGCTCACTTATGGGAAGAAGTGGGACATATGCCTGCCGTTCGCGGAATTCTCATATAACAACAGTTTCCAGGCTAGTATTGAGATGGCGCCATTCGAGGCCCTTTATGGTCGGAGGTGTCGTACGCCGCTGAATTGGTCCGAATCCGGTGAGGGGGCTTTTCTGGGTCCGGATTTGGTCAAGGAGGCAGAAGGTCATGTCCAGAATATCCGCAAGAGTATTCTCACGGCCCAGTCTAGGCAGAAGAGCTATGCAGATCGACGTCGCCGGGAGCTCACATTTGAGGTGGGGGATCATGTGTACCTGAAGGTCTCACCTCTCAAAGGCGTTCGTCGATTCCAAGTCCGAGGCAAACTGGCGCCTCGGTATGTTGGGCCATTTCAGATTCTAGCTTAGCGTGGAGAGGTTGCATATCAATTGGAGTTGCCGTCATCCCTCTCCGCGGTACATAATGTGTTTCATGTCTCACAACTGAAGAAGTGTCTCCGAGTCCCGACCGATGTCGTTGATGTTGCGCCCGAAGAATTGCAACCGGACTTGACATATTGTGAGAAACCGATGCGAGTCTTGGATGAAGCCGAGCGCAAGACACGGCGGAGTTCAATCAAATTCTTGAAGATTCAGTGGAATAACCACTCTGAGTCCGAAGCGACTTGGGAGCGGGAAGATCAGCTTCGTTCCGAGTATCCTGAGTTCTTTGAGAATTTTGTAATACCAATGTAATATAGCGTATTTGGAATCTCTCGCATGTATGTGTTCATCTCTATGATTGAATAAAAATCTGCGTGGGATTCCATCTCTTGCGTCATGATGTCGGCTCAGAACCTGCTAAGTCATCACAGCGTGCTCATTGTCCCCTCTCCGGCTCGTACCGAATCTCGGGACGAGATTCTTTTTAGGGGGAGAGGTTTGTCACGGCCCAGAGTTTCTAAACACGTAATTAAGTGCTAATGAGCATCATTAGCATCATTTGTTTTTGTTTTGAGCCATATAGACTTGCAGTGTGGATTAAATCGAATTTAGTTGAACTGGGTTTAATTGATGCGTTGTGAAGCATCTCCTAAAACTTCTATTGGACCTAGGGCTGGTGATAATTTTAGAAATTAGTAGATGCCAGGAGAAGAATATAAATGAATTTTCCCAAATTTTTGGGAAATATTTAGAAGGTATAAAAATTATCACAAGTTGGAAAGGATAGCATCTTTGAGAAGTTTTTATTCACAATTGGCTCAAGCATACTGGGTCAAACAAGTTCAAATGGGTTCCTTGTGAATTTTAGTTTCAAACAAAATTCGTTTTACCAATTTTGGACTTTGGAAAGGCATTCAAATGGATGGCTAAAGTGGTGGAGATATTTTGCCTGGCGGTTACTGTTCATGCGGGACCCACTCGTCATCCTCCCTCCTCACTCAGCCCCGCTGCTTCCAGAGAGCGGCGCCGGCTTTCGAGTCACCGACCGAGCCTTCGAGTGGAAGCGTCGTCAGCCTTAACCCCCCCCCCCCTGGACGCTCTCTCGTGGTGTCTCTCTCCTCTCTTCCTCGCTTGCTCTCCCTGTCGCCCAGCACACCGCAGAGCAGAGCCACGTTGCGCCGCGCCGCCGGCCAAATCCAACGCGCCACCGACGGTTTCCGTTGAGCCCGAGCCCAGTAGAGCCGCAGGGAAGAGCGCCCCGAGCTCCTCCGCCGTTTCCCCTCCTTCCCCGGCCGTTTCCCACACGGATTGGAGCCACCCGCGCCTTCTTCCCCAACGGCAGCAACCGAGCTCCGCCGTCTTCCGTCGCCCCGCTATTCTACAGCCTCACCGGCCTAACCCGCTGCACGGTGAGCTTCCCCATGCTCCTGTACACCTTATGCGCGCGCCGTCTTCTCTCTGTCCCGTCGCCGGCGCGGTGTTCCGCGGTGGTTGAACCGCTGCCGCCTCCCCGCGCGTGCAGCTAGCCGTGCTGCAGTCGAGCTCATCGGTCGGGAAGCGCGCCGTTAGGTCTACACGCTCACGTAGAACGTGTAGGTGTGCTCGGCCGGGCTTGTTGCGTCGCCGTTCGCCGTCGGCGCATCAAAGCCGTGCCGCCACCGTGCTAGTTTTGCCCCTCGCCGTCGCTCGCCGTGCTCCGGCCGTCGCCGGCGTCGACGTGTGCCCCCACCGTAACCACGTGCTCGCGCTAGTGCCGTTTTCGCCCTCGGCCGAGCCGTTCAGGCTGCCGCTCGCCGCCGGCAGCCACCGCAAGGGCCGCTGGCCGTCCTCCAGTTGCGCGCGCGCAACTGCCGTGGCTGATTTTGACTCGGTCAAGGGAGCCGGCCCCACTGATCAGTGACTGGGGCTGGGACGGTGCCGGTAGAAAAAGATGTGGGCCCATTTTAATATTAGAGAAAATCGGAATTGCGAAATGAATATCTGTTGGGTTGATAAATCGGCTGAAATCTTGAAAAATGCATAGGAAATTGTGTAGAGCTCCAAAATTCATGAGACCAATTTTGTTGGTTTTGTTATAACATGATCTGTCCATTAAAAATACCAGTGGCCATGAAATGTGTGCTGTGAATTATTGAATTAATGAAATATGTCTAGGCTTTGCTAATTCATAGTTAAAGTTTGGTATTTCCAAAATTAATGAATCCAATTTTGTTATTCTTGTTTTAATGCCGCCTGTTGAGAAAAAATAATCACCCACATGTTAGATATTGTTACAATTCTATATAGGGTTAAGCTTAATTAATCCTAGAAGTGTTCAAAAGTTTAAACAGTAATCCCATTTAAGAAAATCTTCGGTGCTTTAGAACTCATGCCCTGAAGAATTGCACTGTTATCGCGTTCTATAGAGCATCCTTTATTTCATAACGTTCATATTCATTACATTGCACGCGTGATTCTTTTAGGGAACTTCGACCCGGCGAGCGAGGCGAACGAGTCTGTCCCCGGAGGTTCCCGCAGTGGTGATCGTGACTCGGGTAGCTGTGAGCAGCAGCTAGGGCAGCAAGGCAAGCATCGATCATATTGCACCGCGTCAATTCGAAATCTAATATGTTATCTACGCTTATGTATACGTTGCATGTGTCGGGTACCGAGTTGGGTAGAACCTATGCCGATGCATTCTCCCATTTCGGTCACGTGTCATGTGTTATTCCTTGGAGCCTAGTGGTGTCGACGCGGTCTAATTTTAGTTCGCTATGCTTAGTGGTACTTAGGCTTTCCGGTAGAAGTCGACAACGGCGTCCACCGTTGTCGCGAGCCTAGGGCTTGTTACTTGTTCACACTCGTGGTTGTGTTGATGATGAGTCGGTTGGTGAGTGGTAAGTTGAGGCGAGGTGTGGGCGGTGTTAGGGGTGTCATCTGCTCACGAGGAGTCCTCAGGCAATTCGGGGAGGGAACCCGGACACCATAGACCGCTTGCACCGGTTAAGCACCGATCGTCGGTGTAGTCGGCTTTAGCACTTACCTTACTCACCACATGCTGATATAATGGTAGGCGAGCCGATTACCTTCGCAGACATGGTCATGTGGGCCTCGTCATAGACGGTGTGAGTCCAGTTTGAGTCCGGGCTTTTAGCGGTATTAGTTTGCTCGGGGAGTAGTTCTAATACCGCCTCGCCGAGCTATGGTTGATCCACATGGTTGGACCTGGTTGGGAAAGGTTGTCACGGGTACCCCCTTGTGTGCATCTTAGCGGGTGGCACAAGCCGTATGGTCCCTGTGTCGTGTGGGTCCAGGAGTATCCCCCTGCAGGGTGTATAATCAGTTCGAACTGCCGCGCTCTCGGTCATGAGCATCGCTATCGCTTATCTCCACCGAGCAACCATGTTTTGGTCGTAGAGTTTCGATGTGGGTTGTGGCATGGTTGGATTGGGGTGGTTTGGTCGGTATGTGGTTGGTGTTTTGGTGGGAATGGTTTGCTTTTATACACTTGTTGTTCATATATCTGTTCTGATCAGTTGGTTGGCAGGGTTTGAGTCGGTGGTTTGTTAAGTCAGTTGCTTACACCTAGAGTCTAGGTTGCTTACCGCTTAATGAACTTAAACATGTCTTAATCCTTGCTATAGCTTTAAATGCATGATCCTTGGAGTCGAGAATATATATACTCATACTGTGTAAGACTTGCTAGTACCTTCGTACTAAGGGGTGCTGCCCTTAAGTTGCTTTCAGGTTCGCAGGTTGGCGAGGAAGAGGCTGTGTTCGGCTACTTTGTGCCTGCCGATCAGGGTGGCGGGCAGGAGTAGCACCTTCTACTCCGAACTCCAGCACTTTTGGTGTGGAGCCTAAGGGCATACGGCTCCATACTCTTTTGTTGTATAGGTTTTTCTTCCGCTGCATAGTTGTTGTTGTTCCTCTTTTGTTGTAAATTGTGGAAGCAGTTGCATGTTTAATAATGGTAATCCAGTTTAATTATTTGCTCTCTATTAAACTGTGTTGTGATATTTGAGTTGGAAGGCATGTGTTCCGATCCTGGGCATAAAACACGTGCCGGGACTACCGGAATGGTATTCTGGTTAATCGTCGAGGTTGTGATTATGAATAATGATCCTCCTGATGATTAATTAGAATACTATTTGGACGGTTCCTCACAATCCTACATCTCAAGGTCTTCCTTGCCCACAGGAGGGACAGCTGTAAGCAGCACCATGGTGATTGGGGGCTCTGTTCTGACTTTCAGGATGAAGGAGGTGTCCACCGGTTCACCATCCTTGGTGGGCCGGACCGATGCAACTGGCCTTTCACCCTGGATTTTGACAGGCATTGCAACCCACCGCTTCTTAGGAGCCAGAGCTTGGGCAACCCTAGAGCTGTGGTGTGTTAGCCTTAAAGCAACAGCAGAGGCAGATGCATCGTTTGTGGCATCCTCTATTACCTTCATTCACTGAAAGGTTTCTGGAGGCACTTGGCATGGCCCATAGCAAAGGCCACACAAGTCCAAGATGTGATTAAGTTGTGGGTCCTTCACCTTCTTAGTTAACTCATCATGCTCAGGCCATGTGTATCGCTCGAGCAGGGTCTTCGTGGCTGCCTCAACCTCTTCAATGCTGTTTGATAAAAATAATAAAGTTGAAATAAAGTATCATAGGGGATATCGACAGAGATTTCTATACTTACCTGATGCCCCTACGCAATGAATCTTAAACACTTGAAGCTCACCCATAGAGCTAGAAGGTGGGTCATTGAAAGTCCATCCCGTGGTGAGTGGCAAAACCCTGGCCATGCAGTATTCCTCGATGAGGTTAGAGACACGGAGACACCTCAAAATCGTCATGATGGCCTCAACCTTCGCCTAGCTAGAGGGTATTATCTTCACCACCAGCGATCATTGTGGCCTTGGAAGACATCTTTCAGCCTTTGGGAACACGATGTTATTACCAGAACCCAATCCCGTTACTACTCCACTAGTTTCGATATGCCTTTGTAGGCACCTCACCCACCCCATTGGGAACAAAGGACATGTTGTCGTACGAGGCAACGTGCTATGTTGCATTCACCTACAGCCACTTCGGCTGGTAGTGGGTAGGCAAAGGCAAAGGCTCTAGAGATAGGGGCCTAACCTTGGGACCGCCAGGCCCAAACTGTAGGACTGAGAAGGGCAACTAGAGGGTGGTGAATAGGCACCTCACCAAATTCTTAGATGGCCTTTTCCTGTTTTCTCACCCAACGCACCTCAAAACAAAGAGTGAAAGCAATAAACCTAGGGAAATAATAGAAAATCACAATGATCATGAAATGACCACGGCTCCATTAGATGAATATGAATACTAGGTTCCATGAGAAACCAATCCAAGTTTCATCACTCACAAACTCTTGCAACTTGATTGAAAAACAGTTGGATCCAAAGAAATGAGAACCTGGATGAGGAAATTCTCCAAGTTGATGGATCTAGAGGATGGAGATGGATCAAAACCAACTCATATGTTATTCTTATCCCTCTAGCAACAAGAAGGACAACTTCAACAAGGTGGAAAATTTCAGCTTTCAAATAAAACTAAAATTGCAACAAAAACCGAGAAACTTGGAACAATGCAAGGGAGCTAGTAGAAGGAAACTAGAAGGAGATGATCACAAGCATAGGAGAAAACATAAATTTCATTACTTCCAAATGATAGCCTTATTTTTGGTGGATTACAAAGTATTTTGCATATAAAAGGCTCTCACCTAATACATAGGCTAAGTAGTCCTCTCACCCTTCTAAAACCCTTGCTTACAACTCTCAAATGGCTACCTCAAAGGGTTCAACAAGCCCTCTCCCTCTATTTATAGGCAAGGTTCCTTGACTCCTAAGTTTCCTAGATTATTCCCAAAATGTCCCTCTCTTCCAATACACTCCTACCTACCACCAAGGGAATTTTCGTCCATTTTTTCCTCGTCCATCGAACGACTATGGCAACTTCATGATATAACTTCATCTTGATGCAAGCTTCGCGATGATGTCACATGTACTTCACACTTTCCCACAGTTTTGAGGCTAAATCATGAAACTGCCTCACACGCTTCTCAAAGCTTGACTCATCACCATTTTCTTACACCTTAAACAAGTCTCATGATTTTGACACATGTACTCCATCTTGCAATCTTGACCACTAGCAAGCCTCTCCCTCTCCTGATCCTTTGGGCCCTTTTGTCACTTGCACCGGCATCCCTTTCGCTTGACTTTGTCAACATGTCATCTCCATTCGCCTTTCCATGCTTTGCCTGCTCTCCACATGTACAGCTAGGATCACCCTTGACTCCGCCCAGCCTCCTTGATTATCTAGCACAAAGCATGCCACATAGCTCCGATCATCCCGCCGTCGACCATCAAGTTCCATCCATCACTTGCACACCATGAGACAAGCAAACACGTATCTCCAACTCCATAGTTAAGCACAAATTCCATTTAGCCATCAACAAAATCCCTGTTGAAACACATCACACAAAAAACATTAACACTGGACCATCCGGTGTGTACATCTCTTCCTACTCTATAAAACATGTTAGAGAATGGGTATGTGATGGGGTCAACCGATAAAATCTTGTTTACCTTTAGACATGGCACTGACCCAATTTGAATCAGAAAGAGTGTGACCAACATCATGGGGCTCAAAAGAAGCAACAAATGCAGAATCAATGAAATGAGCATGTTGAGAAGATTTGGACCTCGTTACCCTTTCACCAAGGTCACTGATCATCAACTGTGGAGGATGTCTCCGCTGAATGTGTTGAGGAGCCTCACATTGTGATATGATCTCCCCCTCAAACGCTGCTGGTGCAGGCTTAAAAGCAGTTGAAATGGAAGTAGAGGCTGCAGGACCCTCTACTGGTGTCGAAAAAATAGGAGCCAACTCAGGAGTAGGTGTGATAGCAGGAAGTATTGGATCATCCTGATCATCACCGAGAGCTGGAAGATCACCATCTACAGAGATTCTTTTGCTCATCTCTTGTTGACTTGCACACTCAAGAATAGGGCTTGCACAAGGGGTTGATTCATCAAAGGTCACATCAGAGGACTCCATGATTGTGTTAGTGTCAAGAATATAAACCCTGTAAGCATAACCATGAAGAGAACACCCCAAGAAAATCCCATCGGAAAAATGCAACTCGAACTTATCAAGATGACCATGCTTTAGGATGAAGCAATGATAGCTAAAGACTCTCAGATGTGAAACCTTCGGCTTCCTCCTAAAGCACAACTCATAAGAAGTCAAATTCAAAATCGAGTGCAAGAAAATCTAATTTGAGATATAACAAGTTGTGCTAATAGCCTCTGCCGAAAACTTCCTAGGAGTACTATGCTCATCAAGCATTATCCTAGCCATCTCAACCAAAGTTTTGTTCTTCCTTTCAACCACACCGTTCTGCTGAGAAACATGTGTGGCAGAAAATTAACGCTCAATGCCATGTTCAAGACAGAAAGCATCAAAGAGATAGTTCATGAACTCGGTGCCATTATCACTGTGAATTTCTTTCAATGCACCAGGGAGTTCCTTGAAGAATCTGAAAGCTAAGCTCCAAAATTGTAAAAACACCTCATCTTTCTCACAAGAAAGAACACCGAAGAATAGTGAGAGTAGTTATCAACAATAACAAGTACATACCAGTTCCCACCCGCCAAACGAACATCGGCTTGACCAACATCATTCACAAACTCTTGCAACTTGATTGAAAAACACTTAGATCCGAAGAAATAAGAACTAGATGAAGAAATTATCCAAGTTGATGGATCTAGAGGATAGGGTTGGTTCAAGAGCAACACATATGTGATTCTTATCCCTCTAACAAAAAGAAGAACAATTTCAACAAGGTGAAAAATTTCAGCTTTAAAAAAAAATGAAAGTTGCAATGAAAACGGAGAAACTTGTAACACAACTAGGAAGCTAATAGAAGGAAACTAGAAGGATATGATGACCAGCATAGGAGGAAATATAAATTCCATTACTTCTAAAGGACAACCCTATTTTCAGCGGATGACAAAGTATTTTGTATACAAAAGGCTCTCACCTAATAAATAGGCTAAGCACTCCTCTCACCCTTCTAAAACCCTAGCTTAAAACTCTCAAATGGCTAGCTCAAAGGGCTAAACCAGCCCACCCCCTATATTTATAGCCAAGGTTCCTTGACCCCTAAGTTTCCTAGATTGTTCCCAAAATGTCCCTCTCTTCCAATACACACCTACCTGCCACCGAGAGTATTTTGTACATCTTGTTCCTCGTCCATCGAACGGCCACAGCACCTTCATGACTTAGCTTCATGTCGACATAAGCTTTATGATGATGCCACGTGTAGTTCACACTATCTCACGGTTTTGAGGCTAAATCGCGAAACTGCCTCACACGCTTCTCAAAGCATGACTCACCGCCACTTTCTTATACCTTAAACAAGCCTCACCACCACTTTCTTATACCTTTCAACCACACCATTCTGCTGAGAAACATGTGTGGCAAAAAATTGACGCTCAATGCCATGTTCAAGACAGAAAGCATGAAAGAGATAGTTCATGAACTCGGTGCCATTATCACTGTGAATTTCTTTCAATGCACTAGGGAGTTCCTTGAAGAATCTGAAAGCTAAGCTCCAAAAGTGTAAAAACACCTCATCTTTCTCATAAGAAAGAACACCCAAGAATAGTGAGAGTAGTTATCAACAATGACAAGTACATACCAATTCCCACCCGCCAAATGAACATCGGATTGACCAACATTGTCCATATGAAGAAGTTCTCCAAGACATTCAATCATCACCAGATTAACTGGTGGATGAGATGCGGCAACAATCTTGCCATGCCAACAAGGACTACAAATAAGGTTCTTCTCAAACTTGAGCTTGGGCAATCCTCAGATCAATCCTAGGGCACTCAACCGTGAGAGCAAATCAAAATTCATGGATCCTATGCCACATCAAAAGCTTAGAAGAAGGTTGCGCAATTAAACATGAAGAAGAACCATAAAACTCAGAAAAATTGGCTCCAAAGACTCTCCCAACTCAAGAAATATGACAGACCAAAGCGCTTGAGGAATCAAGAACTCAAGAAGCATCCCATTTGAAACACACTTCCAAGTCGTTGTCCACCAACTGAGATACAAAAAGCAAATTGTATCCCAGATGCTCCACCAAAGCCACATTTTTGAGAGTAAAACTCTCATTCACCTTTACCATACCTTTGACCTTCACTCTTACTTTTCTGTCATCCCCTAATGTGATGTACTCATGTCACTTCATCAGGGAGAAGCTGGAGAACCCTGACGCATCTCGGGTCATACGGGGCGAACAACCAGAGTCAATAAGCCACTTATTATCTAGGCCTCCACCAGCCACCTACGTCAAGTAAGAACAACTCGAGTACTCAGTGCTGGGGTAAGTAAGGAACTTCTTGGGGATCCAGCACTGAGTCGCTCGAGGTGAAGAGGTGAAAATAGGTGTATATGAATCAATCCTAGCATGCTGGGGGCATGTACCATGATGAGGAAAATGTTGTCTGCCAAAGCGTTGTGACTCAAAGCTTTTGTCGCGCGGATCAAAACCATATGAACCATGGTATGACCTACGCCGGGCACCACCTCTAGAAGAGAACTAAAAAGCATCTAAAACTCATGAGTGAGAGTGAGGAAAAGGCTCATTTACATCAAAAGAGGAGTGGTACATGTCCCAAGTGCTCCACTCCCACTCACACCACTCATCTCTCCTACGACGAAAGCAGAACTCCACGAGGTGACCCTCTCTCTAGTAGAAAGTGCACACATAGCGTCTCTCAGGGATCACTCTAGATTCTGTCATAGGAGCTTTCTTCTTAGACTGAGGAGCCCTTTCAGGTTGTATTTTTGGAAGCTCTCTCTTCTTAATTTGTGGTGTGGCATTGTTCTTTTTTGGCATAGGGGATGTGGCATTTATCTTGGATTTTTCACACTCTACGGTGGTGGGCGTGGTGAACACAGTATTACTTGGCCAATTGTAGGAAAGTCTCTGAAAACCTAACCATAGAGGTAATCCTGCCTTATCTTCACACATCTTGGTCTTGGCCAAGATCAAATCAATTTTGCCCTTGCCTTCTGAGCACTTCTTCACAAGAGAAAGGAGATATTCATTCTCAGCCATGAGCTTTGGAATTTGCCCTCTAACCCAGCTGAGTTTGTCTTAAGGACAATGTAGGTGGAACAGTTTAGCTGCACATCCTTAGAACTCTCAACACTCTCCAATCTAGAATCTTGCTCCTTAATACGTGCAACTTTCATTTCGACATCCTTTGTGAGCAAAGGGCAATTCTTGCAAGCACATAAGAGAGTAGGTCTAGAATCCTCCTCAAGGAGCTTCTTCTTAGCAGTCTTAAGTCGACTGACGACTTAAGCATGTAAAGTTTGAAGCTCTGTAAGCTCACTTATGAACACAAGATAACTATCATATTCCTCATCCTTGGCCCTAGATCTAAGCAACTCAAGCTCAGATAAAGAACATTCCAGCCTAGACTTGAGTTCCCTAACCTCACAAACCGCTGTCTTGAGTAATATATCCTGGATAACAAGAGCATCATTCAAGGTATCAACTTGAGTAGAAAGCTACTCGTAGGAAGGTGATACCTTAGAAGGATTAAGCTCGGGGTCGCTGTCGTTGTCATTGCCATAAAACAAAGGCCAATGAAGTCCTTGTTCTTCTTCTTGTTCTTCACAGGTGGCTCCTCCTCTGAGCTCTCATCCTCGTATGAGGACATGATGATGTTGTTGAGCGCTGCCACAAAAGCTCTTGAAGCACCTTGGCTGCCTTCTTGCCACGGTTCTTGAAGAAGGGCTTCTTGTTCCTCTTGTGCTTGACATGGTCATGGTTGCGGTCTTCCTTTCTTCTTGAGCTTGGGGCAATCTGCCTTGAAATTAGTAGTGTCACCACACCCATAACAAGCATGAGAACCACCTCTCCTCCGGTCTCATCGGTTGTTGTAGAAGCGAGTGAACTTCTTCACAATCAAAGCAAAATCCTCATCATCAAGTGCGTCCACCCGCTCTTCAGTGATAGAGACCAAGGAAGACAGAGAAAATCTGCTAGGGGAAGGATTACCACAAGAAAAACCAAGTCCATCCTGACTATCACTACTGGGTCCTGAAACCAATGCCATGTTCTGAGACAGGGGGTTTCCTAGACCCATCCTAGACGCCTTGGCTATCTTTATGGATTTTAGCTTGCTAAAGAGTTCATCACAAGTCAATATGTCTGTCGGTGTATCAGGAACAGGGGGTCCCTGAGTCCCGAGGCTAGGCCAGCCGTTCGCCATGTGTCACCATCCCACGAGGTCCCTCCTGCGAGGTGAGAAAAGTCTAAGTTCCGGGAGAAGGTGCTCGGGGCCACAGTCCCTGGTCCCCGAGCACCCCAGTTCCCCGATGACCCGCAGAGTCTAAGTACCGGGAAGAAAGTGCTCGGGGAGGTGCCCGGTCACCCCCAAGCACCCTAGTCCCCCGACAATCAGAAGGGCTAAGTTCCGGGAGAGAGTGCATGGGGACTGCGTGCAGCAGTCCCCGAGCGCACGGTTCCCCGAGGGCCAGCGTGAGAATGCTCGGGAGAGAGTGCTCGGGGCTGCGCATGGCAGCCCCCGGGCTCTCGGTTCCCCGAAAGGTCTGTGCAAAAGTGCTCGGGAGAGAGTGCTCGGGGTTGCTCGTGGCAGCCCCCGAGCAGTCGGTTCCTCGAAGGTTCATGCGCGAGTGCTCGGGAGAGAGTCCTCGGGGAGGTAACCAGTGCCCCCGAGCACCCGGTGCCCCGAGGACAAGGATAAGCATTCTCGGGAGAGAGTGCTCGGGGGGGTGAACAGTACCCCCGAGTACTCGGTTCCCTGACGACCCAAAGAGGCCCCCGAGGGGCCCACCGATGAGGTGTCCGCCCGTCAGAGGTCCAAGGCCGCATTAAATGAGCGCGCGTGGCCTGACATATCCAACTGCTCCCGCCGCAGCGTCAGTTCCTACCATGCTTTGGCAGAGGGGCGTGGGGCTATTAATTGCACGGGTCCGGTCCCGTGTTATCCGGTGTGTCTCAGGATAACATTGCCAGGATCAAGGCATTCCGCCTGCCGCCCTGCCTTGGCAGAGGAACAAGACAGGGCGGGCACGCCGGGTGGCTCTGTGGCTGCCCGGTGGGCCCTCTCAACGGCGCCCGTTGCTAGGGCGTTTATGGTGACAAGTGACCGGGCGTGCACCGCATTTTCCACCTCCCCGGTCACTTCACCCAGAGGAAATGATGACGCCTTTCTCAGTCATGGTGTCTTGGAACTTGTGCCCCCTCCTTCCCGTTCGGGGCATGTCGCAGCCGGCGAGTGCATAAAAGGGTCGGCACACAGAAGAGAAGGGGGGATCAAAAAAAATCAGAGAAGGAAGCCCAAGCAGTCAACCGTGCCGCGACCAATGAAGAAGAGACCGTAAGCATCGAGCATAAAAACACCAAGAGCAAAACCGTAGTCCCTGCCCAAGAACAAGGAGCCTCAAGCTCTTAGTTAGACACAATATTCTTGTAACCAGCTACATCCTTGAGGGATCTCCCTTAGGACAGTTATTGCATCCATACAGGAGTAGGGTATTACGCCCCCGTGCGGCCCGAACCTGTCTAAACTCCGGTGCATTTACTTCCCTTTGCACTAGGTCGATCATCCCCCACCACCGGCCGTTGCATTTACTTCCGCTTCCATTTATTTCTTCGATGAACTTATTTAGGATCATCCCCCCAGCCGAATCTCTAAAAAGGGGTCTCTCGGGATCCCTGCGATAGGAGTTAATCCTCCGACAGTTGGCGCGCCAGGTAGGGGGGAACATCCCTGAATCTGTTTGTTTGTTTTCTTCCACAGGAAAAAATGGCCGGTGGACAGCGCCTCCAGCGTTCCGGCTCTACTTCCAGTGAGGAAATGCAGCCCCTGGCAGAGGAGGTCCTAGCCGCTGCTGCGTCCCAGCAGCAGCCATCTACACGTGCTGCTTTCCCCTCCCAAGGGGACCAAGGCGCTGGGCCCAGCAGGGTCGCCGTCGCCACCGTCGGTGCACCTTCCGACCCCCATCAGGTGGTCGAAACTCTAGCCGCCAGGTCCGCCTCTGGACAGCGCCGGGTGCCACTCCGGTGTAGACTCGCTTTCAGCGAGGTCGGCCCGGGAAGCGCGCTGCTCGCGGCGCACGCTCTCCTTAGGCATCCGCCTATCCATGCGACTCCGGAGACTCCGGAGGGTCGCTGCATCCAAGAAGTCGCCGCCCTGGTCGGCACTGCTCGCCGCCAGGTACTGGCCGGCAATTCTCGCGCCACCACCCAGCGTGGCGCCACCCGGATCGGCCCATCAACGGGCAACGTTCGCACGGGCCGGGGGGCCTCCAGGCAGAGCGCCACCCCCCTGGCCACGTCCGAAGCCCAGGACCTCCGCTTGCGTCTCAACGAGCAGAGGGGCCACGAAGATGCGCGTGTCACCCTCGAGCGCCAGCGGGAAACCCGGCAGGAGGCCGAGGCTTCCTCTTTTCCGGCCCACGATGGCCAGGAATCCCCGGCTCACCGGCATTCGCCGCCAAGGAATGCCACCCGCGCCACGGGGTACGGCACCGGTTGCCGTGCCTTCACCACTGAGCTCCGTCGGGTCAAATGGCCCTCCAAGTTCCGCCCTGAGCTGCCGGAGAAGTACGACGGGTCCATCGACCCCGTCGAGTTCCTCCAGATCTACACTACAGCCGTCCAAGCGGCAGGGGGCAGTGAAAAGGTGATGGCAAATTATTTCCATGTTGCCTTGAGGGGCTCTGCCCGTTCTTGGCTCATGAACTTACCCCCAGGATCTATTAGCTCCTGGGATGACCTCTGCCACCAGTTTGTGGCTAATTTTCAGGGCACATTCACGCGCCCCGGTTTGGAGTGCGACCTCCACGCCGTCAAGCAATAGGAGGGGGAGACGCTGCGGCGCTTTATTCAGCGCTTCAGCCAGGTCCGTAACACCATCCCGCGGATAGCCCCCCACGCTGTCATCGTCGCCTTCCGGCAGGGTGTCCGCGACGAGCGGATGCTCGAAAAGCTAGGTACGCATGAAATCGAAACCACCGCGGAGCTCTTCGCACTGGCCGATAAGTGCGCCAAGGCGGCGAAAGCCCGGGCGTGGCATGCTCCGCGCCCCACCACCGACCAGCCAAGTTCTTCCCGTTTCAACAGGCGGGAAAAGAAGAAGAGAAGAAAGCGCGAAGACACTCCTGTCAAACCGGCCCAAAGCCCCGCCCGTAGGCCGGCCCGAGAGCCCGACCACCGGCAAGAACGACGGGCGGCCGCCGACAGACGGCCCGCGCTCGCGAGGGCCCCGGCCAGGGCCCCTCCTCGGGCCCCAGCTCCCGCGAGGGCCCCGGCACCTGCAAGGGCACCAGCTCCCGCAAGAGCCCCGGCTCCCGCCCGGGCTCCTACTCCAGCGAGGGCCCCCGCTCCCGCGGGGCCCGAGCCAGGCAAATGGTGCCCCATCCACCAGACCAGATGGCACGATCTCACGGAGTGTCGTACGGTCAAAGGTCTCGTCGAGCAGCACCAACGGGGGGAGGCGACGCTGAGGCCGCCCCCGACAACGTCGAGCTCGGTTTCCAGGAGCCCGAGCACACCGTCGCCTTCATCAACGGAGGCGCTTACACGCCCTCCTCGTGGCGTGGCATCAAGACCATGCGGCGGGAAGTGTGCTCGGCAACCCCGAGCGAAGAGGCCGCCAGGCCCCTAAAGTGGTCAGACGCTCTGATCACGTTCAGCGTAGCCGATCATCCCGCCAGTACTGCAGCCGTGGGGCGACTACCCCTGGTGGTGTCCCCCACCATCTGCAATGTCAAGGTCGGCAGAGTGCTGATCGACGGGGGTGCAGGCCTCAAGCTCCTCTCCAAGGAGGCCTTTGAGAAGCTGCAAGTATCCTCCATGTGCCTAAAGCCGTCGCTTTCCTTCTGCGGAGTGACACCCGGGCACTCCCTGCCTCTCTGGCAGGTCGAGCTACCCGTAACTTTCGGGAGTCGGGACAACTTCCGCACCGAAAACATCCTCTTCGACGTCGCGGAGCTCCCTCTCCCCTACAACGCCATTCTCGGGCGTCCGGCGCTCGCCAAATTCATGATGGCCGCACATTATGCGTATCTCACGGTTAAGATGCCGGGCCCAGCAGGCCCCATCTCCGTGACTGTCGACTCCGGCAGCGCCATTTCTTGCGCCGAGCAGTCGTACATGGCTTTGGTCTCAGCCCAGGACGAGGTCGAAGGCTGCACAGGGGGCCCGGGACCCTCTTCATCCAAACCCCGACTCGCTGCCGACGCCTCTGTTCCTACGAAGGAGGTCGTGGTGGGCGAAGGCGCTTCCCAGGTCATTCGAATCGGCGGTGACCTGGGCAGCAAATAGGAAAGCGCACTCGTCACCTTTCTCCGGGCTAACGCCGACGTGTTTGCGTGGCAACCGTCCGACATGCCCGGGATCCCCAGGGAGGTGATTGAGCACCACCTGGCTGTGCGCCCGGACGCGCGCCCGGTGAAGTAGAAAGTCCGGCGGTAGGCGCTCGAGCGCCAAGAATTCATCCAGGAGCAGGTCCGCAAGCTCCTCGATGCCGGATTTATCCGAGAAGTCCTCCACCCTGACTGGCTGGCAAATCCAGTTATCATCCCAAAGGCCAACGGCAAGCTCCGCATGTGTGTGGATTACACCGACCTAAATAAGGCTTGCCCTAAAGATCCTTTTTCCTTGCCCCGCATAGATCAAATTGTAGATGCAACCGCAGGATGTGATCTTTTATGTTTCTTAGATGCAAACTCTGGGTATCACCAGATTCATATGGCCGTAGAGGACGAACAAAAAACTGCTTTTACCACCCTGGTCGGGACTTACTGTTATATGTCTATGCCTTTTGGTTTGCGCAATGCTGGGTCTTCTTTCCAGCGTGCCATTCGCATTACCCTTGATTCGCAGGTTGGCTGCAACGTCGAGGCCTGCATCGACGATCTCATGGTTAAGTCCCGAAATCGCGCCACCCTGCTCGACGACCTTACCGAGACTTTCAACAGTCTCCGCACTACCCGTCTCAAGCTCAACCCCGAGAAGTGTGTCTTCGGGGTTCCTGCGGGCAAGCTCCTCGGTTTCTTGGTTTCCAGCCAAGGAATCGAGGCCAATCCAGAGAAGATCCGGGACATCGAGCAGATGCGACCCCCAACTCGACTCAAGGAGGTTCAGCGTCTCGCCGGCTGCATGGCGGCCCTCGGGCGCTTCATCTCTAAACTTGGAGAGTGGGGGCTCCCCCTCTTCAGACTCTTGAAGAAGACCGGTCGTTTCGACTGGACGCCGGAGGCCGAGCAGGCCTTCCGCGATATGAAAAAATACCTCACCTCACCGCCCGTGCTGGTGGCCCCGTCCGAAGGTGAGCCACTACTACTCTACGTATCGGCCACTCCTTAGGTCGTAAGCATGGTGCTGGTGGTGGAGCGCGACGAGTGCGCGGGGCCAGGTGCTGGGTCCCAACTCCCGGCCGCCCCCGGGCACTCGCCCGTCCTCTTGGCTCCCCCCGAGCAGGGGGTCAAGCCCGAGCACTCGGCTCCTTCCGACCAGGGAGTAGAACCCGAGCACCCGGTCAGCCCCGACCACACTGCCGAGCCTGGGGGCTGCGACAGCCCCTCGGGTGAGGCCGTGGTCCGGGTCCGCCGGGTACAACGACCGGTGTACTTTGTCAGTGAAGTCCTCCGGGAGGCCAAAGCAAGGTACCCCCAGGCTCAGAAGCTGCTCTACGCCGTGCTCATCGCCACGCGGAAGTTGCGCCACTACTTTCAAGCGCACAAGGTCTCGGTGGTTACCATGTATCCACTGGGACCCATCCTCCGGAACCGAGAAGGCACCGGGCGAGTTGTCAAGTGGGCGGTGGAGCTGGCGGAATTCGACCTGCACTTTGTCAGTCGCCAGGCGATCAAAAGCCAGGCGCCCTCCGACTTCATGGCAGAGTGGACACCCATCCCCGAGGTCATCCCAGAAGAGATTTCTGCGTATCCCGGGCATGACGCGCCCGGGTACTGGGTCATGCACTTCGATGGTTCCCTCTCGCTAAAAGGCGCAGGGGCCGGAGTGGTTCTCACCTCCCCAACGGGTGAAGAACTCCGGTACATCGTGCATCTGCAGTTCCGCGCATCCAACAACATGGCAGAATATGAAGGTCTCGTCGCTGGCCTCCGAGCCGCGGTGGGCCTCAGGATTCGTCACCTACTGGTCAAAGGGGACTCCCAGCTGGTGATCAACCAGGTGTCCAAAGAGTACCAGTGCACGGATCCTCAAATGGCGGCGTACGTGGCAGCAGTCAGGAAGCTGGAGAGGCGCTTCGATGGCCTGGAGTTGCGGTACATCCCTCGCCGCGACAACGCTTTGGCTGACAAGCTCTCCCGCCAGGCCTCCTCCTGTGCGCGCGTCCCTACCGGAGTCTTTGAAGAAAGACTCACACGGCCTTCCGTCCTGCCTGCCGAACAGGACGAAGGGGAAACCTCGAACTCAATTCAGGGGACCCCGACAGAACCCTCAGTGGGAAGCTGTCACGGCCCAGAGTTTCTAAACACGTAATTAAGTGCTAATGAGCATCATTTGTTTTTGTTTTGAGCCACATAGACTTGCAGTGTGGATTAAACCGAATTGAATTGAACTGGGTTTAACTGATGCGTTGTGAAGCATCTCCTAAAAATTCTATGGAACACAGGGCCGGTGACAATTTTAGAAATTAGTAGGTTCCTGGAAGAGAATATAAATGAATTTTCCTAAATTTTTGGGGATTATTTTATAGGCATAAAAATCAACACAAGTTAGAAAAGCTTGTCTCTTTGGAGAATTTTCATTTGAATTTGGTGCAAGCTTTTTGGGTCAAACAAGGTAAAATGGATTGTTCATGATTTATAGAAGCCAACAAAATTTGTTCCACAAATTTTAGACCACAGTAAGACCTCCACCTTGATAACCAAAGTGGTGAAGATATTTTTTGCCGGCCGGTTACTGTTCATCGGCCCCGCCTGTCATCCCCTTCGCACGCACACGGCTCTGCTCCCCCTTCTCCCGCTCTCACAGAGCAAGCGGTGGCCGCCTTTGTTGACTTCGGTGGCCAGGCCACGTTGCCGGAAGCCCGGACACGGCGCCGTGTCCTTATCTTCCCCTCCCCGCCCTCTTCCCTCTCTCTCTCTCTCTCTGCTCCTTCTCTCGCGCGGCCGGAAAGCAAAGCGCAGAGCACGCTTACACGCACTGGCCGCCGGCCAAATCACCGCGCCGCCGGCGTTTTCCGCCGAGCCCGAGCAAGGTAGAGCACAGAGGGAGGTCGCCAAGGCCCTCCTCCGCCGTTTCCCCTCCTTCCCCGGTCGTTTCCCGCACGGGTTGGAGCAGCCCGCACCTTCTTCCCCAACGGCGGCAGCCGAGCTCCGCCGTCCTCCGTCGCCCCGCTATTCTACAGCCTCGCCAGCCTAAACCGCTGCACGGTGAGCTTCCCCATACTCCTGTACGCCTTATGCGCGCGCCGTCTTCTTTCTGTCCCGTCGTCGGCGCGGTGTTCCGCGGTGGTTGAGTCGCCGCCGCCTCCCCACGCACGCCGCCGGTCAGGCCGCCATCGAGCTCGTCGGTCGGGAAGCGCGCCGTTAGCTCTACACGCTCGCGTAGAACGTATTGGTGTGCTCGGCCGGGCTTATTGCGTCGCCGTTCGCCGTCGGCGTGTCAAAGCTGTGCCGCCGCCGTGATAGTTTTGCCCCTCGCCGCCGCTCGCCGTGCTCCGGCCGTCGCCGGCGTCGACGTGTGCCCCCACTGTGACCGCGTGCTCGCGCTAGTGCCGTTTTCGCCCTCGGCCGAGCCGTGCAGGTTGCCGCTCGCCGCCGGCAGCCACCGCAAAGGGCCACCGGCCGTCCTCCAGTTGCGCGCGCGCAGCTGCCATGGCCGATTTTGACTTCGGTCAAGGGAGCCGGCCCCACCGGTTAGTAACTGGGGCTGGAACGGTGCCGGTAGAAAAAGGTGTGGGCCCATTTGAATATTAGAGAAAATCGGAAATTGCGAAATGAATATCTGTTGAGTTGATAAATCGGCTGAAAACTTGAAAAATGCATAGGAAATTTTGTAGAGCTCCAAAATTTGTGAAACCAATTTTGTTGGTTTTGTTGTAACATGATCTATCCATTAAAAATACCAGTGGCCATGAAATGTGTGCTGTGAATTATTGAGTTAATGAAATATGTCTAGGCTTTGATAATTCATAGTTAAAGTTTGGTATTTCCAAAATTGATGAATCTAATTTTGTTGGCCTTGTATTATCATACTCTGCACATGAAAAATACTAGGTGTTGTGAAATGTATAATTAAATTTGTTCAATTAATGAAATGTGTTTAATCTTCAATAATTCTTAAACAATTTTTGAGAAGTCCAAAATTGGTAAATCCAATTTTGTCAATCTTGTTAATTTATGCCATGTTCTTTAAAAGTGCTAGGGTTTATGAAATGCTTACTGAGGATTAATGAGTTGTCAAAATGGTTTTAACTTTTAAGCCTTTCATATTTGGTTGGTCCATAAATCGAGTTGTGTAAATCCTATTAGTGGGTTCCCTATTCACTTAGAAGAGTTACCCTTGTGTTAAGTATAGTTAGTTTTCTTTTAGACTTAAGCTTAGAGTTTAGCTTAATCCATCTAGGAAGTTGTTAAATGCTAAACAGTAGTTCAGATAAGGAAATCCTTAAGGCTTTTAACTCATGGCATAAGTGCATTGCATCTCCACTGTTGTCTTACAGTGAAGCATCTTTCATTACATGTCATTCATATTCATTACATTGCAAGCGTGATTCTTTTAGGGAACTTCGACCCGGCGAACGAGGCGAAAGAGGCTGTCCCCGGAGGTTCCCGCAGTGGTGATTGTGACTCGGGTAGCTGTGAGCAGCAGCTAGGGCAGCAAGGCAAGCATCTATCATATTGCACCGCGTCAATTCGAAATCTAATATGTTATCTACGCTTATGTATACGTTGCATGTGTCGGGTACCGAGTTGGGTAGAACCTATGCCGATGCATTCTCCCATTTCGGTCACGTTTCATGTGTTGTTCCTAGGAGCCTAGTGGTGTCATCGAGGTCTAATGATAGTTTGCTATGCTTAGTGGAACTTAGGCTTTCCGGTAGAAGTCGACGACGGCGTCCACCGCTGTCGCGAGCCTAGGGCTTATTACTTGTTCACACTTGTGGTTGTGTTAAGGATGAGTCGGTTTGGTGAGTGGTGAGTTGAGACGAGGTGTGGGCGGTGTTAGGGGTGTCATCTGCTCACGAGGAGTCCTCAGGCAGTTCGGGGAGGGAACCCGGACACCGTAGACCGCTTGTACCGGTTAAGCACCGATCGTCTGTGTAGTCGGCTTTAGCACTTACCTTACTCACCACATGCTGATATAATGGTAGGCGAGCCGATTACCTTCGCAGACGTGGTCATGTGGGCCTCGTCATAGACGGTGTGAGTCCGGGCTTTTAGCGGTATTAGTTTGCTCGGGGAGTAGTTCTAATACCGCCGTGCCGAGCTATGGTTGATCCACATGGTTGGGCCTGGTTGTGAAAGGTTGTCACGGGTACCCCCTTGTGTGCATCTTAGCGGGTGGCACAAGCCGTATGGTCCTCGTGTCGTGTGGGTCCAGGAGTATCCCCCTGCATGGTGTATAATCAGTTCGAACTGCCGCGCTCTCGGTCATGAGCATCGCTATCGCTTATCTCCACTGAGCGACCATGTTTTGGTCGTAGAGTTCCGATGTGGGTTGTGGCATGGTTGGTTTGGGGTGGTATGTTCGGTATGTGGTCGGTGGTTTGGTGGTAATGGTTTACTTTATTACATTTGTTGTCTATATATCTGTTCTGATCAGTTGGTTGGCAGGGTTTGAGTGGGTGGTCGGTTAAGTCAGTTGCTTACACCTAGAGTCAAGGTTGCTTACCGCTTAATGAACTTAAACATGTCTTAATCCTTGCTACAACTTTAAATGCATGATCCTTGGAGTCAAGAATATATATAATCATACTGTGTAAGACTTGCTAGTACCTTCGTACTAAGGGGTGCTGCCCTTAAGTTGTTTTCAGGTTCTCAGGTTGGCGAGGAAGAGGCGGTGTTCGGCTACTTTGTGCCTGCCGATCAGGGTGGCGGGCAGGAGTAGCACATTCTACTCCGAACTCCGGCGCTTTTGGTATGGAGCCTAAGGGCATGCGGCTCCATACTCTTTTGTTGTATAGGTTTTTCTTCCGCTGCATAGTTGTTGTTGTTCCTCTTTTGTTGTAAATTGTGGAAGCAGTTGCATGTTTAATAATTGTAATCCAGTTTAATTATTTGCTCTCTATTAAACTGTGTTGTGATATTTGAGTTGGAAGGCATGTGTTCCGATCCTGGGCACAAAACACGTGCCGGGACTACTGGAATGGTATTCTGGTTAATCGTCGAGGTTGTGATTATGAATAATGATCCTCCTGATGATTAATTAGAATACTATTTAGACGGTTCCTCACAGCTTGGTATCAGAGCCTTGTTTAATTTAGTAGCCTAAACATAATTAGTGCGTTGTTTAGTAAGTCAACAACTTTAACTAATCAACACACCAGTTTATGTTTACGCCTCTTTGTGTTTAATATGTATTAAACTGCTATCGTTTATGCCCCTAAGTTAAAATGCGTATTATGAGTGACGTTTATATGTCTTATACCACATTGTTTCGCTTTCGGCCCTGCATTAATTCATGTTGAGCATTGCATCTTCGGCTTTGCATCGTCAGAAGGTAAGGTACGACGCTCGGTGGCGGTTAATCACCGAGGGCTCAGCCGGATGCGAGGCAGGGGCCCGGCGTGTTCCGTACGGCGATCCGTATGGGAAGTGAATACGCTAGCAGTAGCGTATGAACATCCACCATGCGATGGGAGACATGGTCGTCTACTCGTGTGGCGTTTACACGAGATGTCCCGTAGGGTCTACGGGAAGTGAATACGTCGTTGTCGACGTATGGATTGTCGCTTGTACGGCATGTGGTACAAGGGCCGTTCGCGCTCTTACTCTTTCTAGCGTGAAGGGTACGTTCTGGATGTTATAAACTGCCTGTGATTTTGATGCTTGCAGGTGCGGTCCTTATTTTGAGAAAGAAGCGGTAGCTAGGTTCGAGCATGCATCATTTCATGGCATTCATGCATGCATTCATACTTGTACATGTATTAAGGGATTCTAACAGTATATCCGGCAATTGTATTGTGCTAAGTCAGAATTTGATGTTTCCCCCTTTTGTTTTATATTTTAGAATGGTTGTCACTCGGCGTGGTGGGGAGGTTCCGGAGGGTTCCGGTCAGAACAATCCTCCTCCACCGCCGACCATGGCGGATGTGCTCATGCAAATTGAGCAGAACCGCCAAGCGAATCACGCCCTCCTCCAGACGAACCAAGCGCTCCTGGAGGCTCTCGTGCGCAACGCGGCTCCTCATGGAGGAGGTGGAGCCGTGCGCCGAGACGACTTCTCAGACTTCTTGCGGACTCAGCCGCCGTTCTTCTCGCGAGCTGAGGATCCCTTGGATGCCGATCACTGGCTCCGGACGATCGAGCAGAAGCTCGTCCTTCTTCGCTGTGAGGATCACAAGAAGGCGCTCTTCGCCGCCCATCAGCTTCAGGGCCCGGCGGGTGCGTGGTGGTCCGGCTTCCTGGCCATGCACCCCGCCGATCACCGCGTGTCGTGGGCGGAGTTCCGTGAGGCCTTCCGCTCGTTTCACATACCGAGTGGCCTCATGGAGGCTAAGAGGCGGGAGTTTGAGGACCTCAAGCAAGGAGGTCGGGCGGTGATGGAGTACGTGCAGGTGTTCAACCACCTTGCACAATACGCTACCGAGGAGGTCAGCACGGATGCGCGCAAGCAGCGCCGCTTCGTGAATGGCCTGAACTCGAAGATGCAGGACCGGTTGTCCGCGCATAGGTTCGCCGACTTCAACGAGTTGGTGAGCACATCGATCACGGTGGAGCTCAAGTATAAAAGCCACCAAGAGGAGAAGAGGCGGAAGAGGGGTTCCTCGTCTTCCGTGGGTGGGAGCTCGCAGCGCTCCCGCACTGAGAGTCAGCCTCCACAGTCTCAGGTGCCGTCGGCTGGCTACCCGCGGCCGATGTGGTTTGTACCACGTCCTGCGTTCTCCGCTCCACAGGGGCAGGCTGCACGACCAAACGGCTCCCAAGTGAGCGTGACCGGTGGCTCAGGTGGTCCGTGTTTCAACTGCGGCCGCGTCGGCCATTTCTCGAGGGAGTGCCCGTATCCGAGGCCGGGAGCCGCGGTGAGTGCCCCGCGACCACCGCTGGCTCAGTCAGCGCCGCAGTCTTCGCAGGCGACCCACGTTCCCAAGCATGGTCGAGCTCGCCATACTACCGCCGACGAGGTTCAGGAGGGTGACACCGTCCTGATGGGTACGTTGGATATGAGTTTCAACTCTGACATCTTTTCTGCAGTGGTTTTGTTTGATTCAGGAGCCTCTCACTCCTTTATATCTTCGGATTATGTTTGGTAGAGCAGGTTGAGAGTCAGTGCTACCCACACGCCATATCTTATAGACGCCCCAGGGGCCAAAGTTCTAATCAACCAGTGTGTGAATAAAGCGGCGGTAATTGTCAACGAAGTGCCCTTCTTTGTCAATCTGTTAGTGATGAACTCGAAGGGAATTGATGTTATTCTGGGAATGAATTGGCTCTCCAAGAACAAGGCGGTGTTGGACTGTGCTCGGCGGACCGTCACCCTAAATGGTCTGTCAGGTACTCGGGTCAAGTTGAAGCTAAAGGGTGTCAAATCCTGCCTGTTCGCCATAAAGGCTGTCTCCGCCAGGATTATTGAGACCATTCCTGTAGTGTGGGAATTTCCGGATGTCTTTCCGGATGAGTTGCCTGGAATGCCGCCTGGCAGGGCAATGGAGTTCTCGATTGATCTCGTGCCCAGTGCGGCCCCGGTTTCGAAGAAGATGTACAAGATGTTGCCAATTGAGCTAGTTGAGCTGAAGAAGCAGATTCAGGAACTGCTGGCAAAGGGTTTCATTCGTCCGAGTTCCTCACCTTGGGGATGCTCGGCTCTATTTGTGAAGAAGAAAGATGACACTCTCCGGATGTGTGTTGATTACCGTCCGCTGAATGCAGTCACGGTGAAGAATGTGTATCCGCTTCCTAGGATTGACATCTTGTTTGATCAGTTGACTGGAGCCCGAGTCTTCTCAAAGATTGACTTGAGGCTGGGCTATCACCAGATCAAGGTTCGGCCAGAGGATATTCCAAAGACAGCGTTCTCTACTCGATACGGCTTGTATGAGTTCACCGTTATGTCGTTTGGCTTGACTAATGCGCCGGCCTTCTTTATGTACCTTATGAACTCGGTGTTCATGGAGGAGTTGGACAAGTTTGTCATTGTTTTCATCGACGACATTCTGATATACTCCAGGACTTAGCAAGAACACATTGGGCATCTCCGTGTTGTTCTGGGCAGGCTCCGAGAATATCAGCTGTACGCCAAGTTCAGCAAGTGTGAGTTCTGGCTCAGGGAGGTGGCCTTTCTGGGACATGTTCTATCAGAGAACGGGGTGGCAGTTGACCTGAGCAAGGTGCAGGATGTGCTCGACTGGGTTCAACCCCAGAATGTCAGTGAGATTCGGAGTTTTCTTGGACTTGCGGGCTATTACCGCCGGTTCATCGAGAACTTCTCCAAGATTGCGAAGCCGATGACCGAGTTGTTGAAGCAAGGCAGCGTGTTTGAGTGGTCGGATGCCTGTGAGTCTGCCTTCCAGACATTGAAGAAGTTGCTCACAACCGCCCCAGTGCTTGCTCAACCTGATGTGACCAAAGGGTTTGACGTGTATTGCGACGCGTCCGGCATCGGTATCGGGTGTGTTTTGATGCAGGAGGACCGAGTTGTTGCATATGCATCCCGACAGTTGAAGCGTCATGAGGAGAACTACCCGACACATGATCTTGAACTTGCAGCTGTCGTGCACGCTCTGAAGATATGGCGCCACTACTTGATGGGCAACTTGTGCCGTATCTACACGGATCACAAGAGCTTGAAGTACATTTTCACGCAGGCGGATTTGAACATGAGGCAGCGAAGGTGGCTTGAGTTGATCAAAGACTACGAGCTGGAGGTTCACTACCATCCTGGCAAGGCGAATGTGGTCGCCGATGCTTTGAGTCGAAAGGCTCATTGTCACTATTTGGTAGCCTTGCCGATGGATTCCACGTTGTGCGATGAGTTCCGGCGTCTTGGGCTTGATATGGTGCCAGACGGTTTTATTGCAAATCTCGAAATCAAGTCCACGCTCATTGATGAAATTAAGGCTGCTCAGGGGGATGACAAGGGTATGGCCCGAATTCGAGAGAAGCGGAAGATCGGGCAGGCCTGGTGCTTTACTGAGGATGATCAGGGCGTTATCTAGTTTGGGAACCGTCTAATGGTTCCGAGGGTCGAGGCGCTGAGGAAGAAGATCTTTGATGAGGCTCACGATTCGTTGCTGTCCATTCACCCAGGCAGTACGAAGATGTATCAGGATTTGAAACCCCGTTTCTGGTGGACTCGCATGAAGCGAGAGATTGCTAGGTATGTGTCTGAGTGCGACGTCTGCCGAAGGGTGAAGGCTGAACACATCAAGCCTGCCGGCACACTCCAGCCTTTGCCAATTCCATCTTGGAAGTGGGAGGAAGTTGGGATGGATTTCATTACCGGCTTACCGAAGACTTCGAGTGGGTATGACTCTATTTGGGTCATCGTGGACCGGTTGACAAAGTCCGCACACTTCCTTCCTGTCAGAACCACTTATTCTGCTAAGCAGTATGCGGAATTGTACCTCACTAGAATTGTTTGCCTCCATGGGGTGCCGAAGAAGATCATCTCTGATCGAGGTACACAGTTTACTTCGCATTTCTGGAGAAATTTCCAGGAGGCTATGGAGACTGAGTTGTTCCACAGCACGGCGTATCACCCACAGACGGATGGTCAGACGGAGAGGGTAAATCAGATTCTCGAAGATATGCTCCGTGCTTGTGTGCTCACTTATGGGAAGAAGTGGGACATATGCCTGCCGTTCGCGGAATTTTCGTATAACAACAGTTTTCAGGCTAGTATTGAGATGGCGCCATTCGAGGCCCTTTATGGTCGAAGGTGCCGTACGCCGCTGAATTGGTCCGAATCCGGTGAGCGGGCCTTTTTGGGTCCGGATTTGGTCAAGGAGGCAGAAGATCATGTCCAGAATGTCCGCAAGAGTATTCTCACGGCCCAGTCAAGGCAGAAGAGTTATGCAGATCGACGTCGCCGAGAGCTCACATTTGAGGTGGGGGATCACGTGTACCTGAAGGTCTCACCTCTCAAAGGCGTTCGTCGATTACAAGTCCAAGGCAAGTTGGCGCCTCGGTATGTTGGACCATTTCAGATTCTAGCTCGGCGTGGAGAGGTTGCATATCAATTGGAGTTGCCGCCGTCCCTCTCCGCGGTACATAATGTGTTTCATGTCTCACAACTCAAGAAGTGTCTCCGAGTCCCGACCGATGTCGTTGATGTTGCGCCCGAAGAATTGCAACCGGACTTGACATATTGTGAGAAACCGATGCGAGTCTTGGGTGAAACCGAGCGCAAGACGCGGCGGAGTTCAATCAAATTCTTGAAGATTCAGTGGAGTAACCACTCCGAGTCCGAAGCGACTTGGGAGCGGGAAGATCAGCTTCGTTCCGAGTATCCTGAGTTCTTTGAGAATTTGTAATGCCAATGTAATATAGCGTATTTGGAATCTCTCGCATGTATGTGTTCATCTCTATGATTGAATAAAAATCTGCGTTGGATTCCATCTCATGCGTCGTGATGTCCGCTCACAACCTGCTAAGTCATCACAGCGTTCTCATTGTCCCCTCTCCGGCTCGTACCGAATCTCGGGACGAGATTCTTTTTAGGGGGGGAGGTTTGTCACGGCCCAGAGTTTCTAAACACGTAATTAAGTGCTAATGAGCATCATTTGTTTTCGTTTTGAGCCACATAGACTTGCAGTGTGGATTAAACCGAATTGAATTGAACTGGGTTTAACTGATGCGTTGTGAAGCATCTCCTAAAAATTCTATGGAACATAGGGCCGGTGACAATTTTAGAAATTAGTAGGTGCCTGGAGGAGAATATAAATGAATTTTCCTAAATTTTTGGGGATTATTTTATAGGCATAAAAATCAACACAAGTTAGAAAAGCTTGTCTCTTTGGAGAATTTTCATTTGAATTTGGTGCAAGCTTTTTGGGTCAAACAAGGTAAAATGGATTGTTCATGATTTATAGAAGCCAACAAAATTTGTTCCACAAATTTTAGACCACAGTAAGACCTCCACCTTGATAACCAAAGTGGTGAAGATATTTTTTGCCGGCCGGTTACTGTTCATCGGCCCCGCCTGTCATCCCCTTCGCACGCACACGGCTCTGCTCCCCCTTCTCCCGCTCTCACAGAGCAAGCGGTGGCCGCCTTTGTTGACTTCGGTGGCCAGGCCACGTTGCCGGAAGCCCGGACACGGCGCCGTGTCCTTATCTTCCCCTCCCCGCCCTCTTCCCTCTCTCTCTCTCTCTCTGCTCCTTCTCTCGCGCGGCCGGAAAGCAAAGCGCAAAGCACGCTTACACGCACTGGCCGCCGGCCAAATCACCGCACCGCCGGCGTTTTCCGCCGAGCCCGAGCAAGGTAGAGCACAGAGGGAGGTCGCCAAGGCCCTCCTCCGCCGTTTCCCCTCCTTCCCCGGTCGTTTCCCGCACGGGTTGGAGCAGCCCGCACCTTCTTCCCCAACGGCTGCAGCCGAGCTCCGCCGTCCTCCGTCGCCCTGCTATTCTACAGCCTTGCCAGCCTAAACCGCTGCACGGTGAGCTTCCCCATACTCCTGTACGCCTTATGCGCGCGCCGTCTTCTTTCTGTCCCGTCGCCGGCGCGGTGTTCCGCGGTGGTTGAGTCGCCGCCGCCTCCCCACGTACGCCGCCGGTCGGGCCACCATCGAGCTCGTCGGTCGGGAAGCGCGCCGTTAGCTCTACACGCTCGCGTAGAACGTATTGGTGTGCTCGGCCGGGCTTATTGCGTCGCCGTTCGCCGTCGGCGTGTCAAAGCTGTGCCGCCGCCGTGCTAGTTTTGCCCCTCGCCGCCGCTCGCCGTGCTCCGGCCGTCGCCGGCGTCGACGTGTGCCCCCACTGTGACCGCGTGCTCGCGCTAGTGCCGTTTTCTCCCTCGGCCGAGCCGTGCAGGCTGCCGCTCGCCGCCGGCAGCCACCGCAAAGGGCCACCGGCCGTCCTCCAGTTGCGCGCGCGCAGCTGCCATGGCCGATTTTGACTTCGGTCAAGGGAGCCGGCCCCACCGGTCAGTAACTGGGGCTGGAACGGTGCCGGTAGAAAAAGGTGTGGGCCCATTTGAATATTAGAGAAAATCGGAAATTGCGAAATGAATATCTGTTGAGTTGATAAATCGGCTGAAAACTTGAAAAATGCATAGGAAATTTTGTAGAGCTCCAAAATTTGTGAAACCAATTTTGTTGGTTTTGTTGTAACATGATCTATCCATTAAAAATACCAGTGGCCATGAAATGTGTGCTGTGAATTATTGAGTTAATGAAATATGTCTAGGCTTTGATAATTCATAGTTAAAGTTTGGTATTTCCAAAATTGATGAATCTAATTTTGTTGGCCTTGTATTATCATACTCTGCACATGAAAAATACTAGGTGTTGTGAAATGTATAATTAAATTTGTTCAATTAATGAAATGTGTTTAATCTTCAATAATTCTTAAACAATTTTTGAGAAGTCCAAAATTGGTAAATCCAATTTTGTCAATCTTGTTAATTTATGCCATGTTCTTTAAAAGTGCTAGGGTTTATGAAATGCTTACTGAGGATTAATGAGTTGCCATAAATCGAGTTGTGTAAATCCTATTAGTGGGTTCCCTATTCACTTAGAAGAGTTACCCTCGTGTTAAGTATAGTTAGTTTTCTTTTAGACTTAAGCTTAGAGTTTAGCTTAATCCATCTAGGAAGTTGTTAAATGCTAAACAGTAGTTCAGATAAGGAAATCCTTAAGGCTTTTAACTCATGGCATAAGTGCATTGCATCTCCACTGTTGTCTTACAGTGAAGCATCTTTCATTACATGTCATTCATATTCATTACATTGCATGCGTGATTCTTTTAGGGAACTTCAACCCGGCGAACGAGGCGAACGAGGCTGTCCCCGGAGGTTCCCGCAGTGGTGATTGTGACTCGGGTAGCTGTGAGCAGCAGCTAGGGCAGCAAGGCAAGCATCTATCATATTGCACCATGTCTACTTGAAAATCTAATATGTTATCTACGCTTATGTATACATTGCATGTGTCGGGTACCGAGTTGGGTAGAACCTATGCCGATGCATTATCCCATTTCGGTCACGTTTCATGTGTTGTTCCTAGGAGCCTAGTGGTGTCATCGAGGTCTAATGATAGTTCGCTATGCTTAGTGGAACTTAGGCTTTCCGGTAGAAGTCGACGACGGCGTCCACCGTTGTCGCGAGCCTAGGGCTTATTACTTGTTCACACTTGTGGTTGTGTTAAGGATGAGTTGGTTTGGTGAGTGGTGAGTTGAGACGAGGTGTGGGCGGTGTTAGGGGTGTCATCTGCTCACGAGGAGTCCTCAGGCAGTTCGGGGAGGGAACCCGGACATCGTAGACCGCTTGTACCGGTTAAGCACCGATCGTCGGTGTAGTCGGCTTTAGCACTTACCTTACTCACCACATGCTGATATAATGGTAGGCGAGCCGATTACCTTCGCAGACGTGGTCATGTGGGCCTCGTCATAGACGGTGTGAGTCCGGTTTGAGTCTGGGCTTTTAGCGGTATTAGTTTGCTCGGGGAGTAGTTCTAATACCGCCGTGCCAAGCTATGGTTGATCCACATGGTTGGGCCTGGTTGGGAAAGGTTGTCACGGGTACCCCCTTGTGTGCATCTTAGCGGGTGGCACAAGCCGTATGGTCCCTGTGTCGTGTGGGTCCAGGAGTATCCCCCTGCAGGGTGTATAATCAGTTCGAACTGCCGCGCTCTCGGTCATGAGCATCGCTATCGCTTATCTCCACCGAGCGACCATGTTTTGGTCGTAGAGTTCCGATGTGGGTTGTGGCATGGTTGGTTTGGGGTGGTATGTTCGGTATGTGGTCGGTGGTTTGGTGGTAATGGTTTACTTTATTACATTTGTTGTCTATATATCTGTTCTGATCAGTTGGTTGGCAGGGTTTGAGTGGGTGGTCGGTTAAGTCAGTTGCTTACACCTAGAGTCTTGGTTGCTTACCGCTTAATGAACTTAAACATGTCTTAATCCTTGCTACAGCTTTAAATGCATGATCCTTGGAGTCAAGAATATATATACTCATACTGTGTAAGACTTGCTAGTACCTTCGTACTAAGGGGTGCTGCCCTTAAGTTGTTTTCAGGTTCTCAGGTTGGCGAGGAAGAGGCGGTGTTCAGCTACTTTGTGCCTGCCGATCAGGGTGGCGGGCAGGAGTAGCACCTTCTACTCCGAACTCCGGCGCTTTTGGTATGGAGCCTAAGGGCATGCGGCTCCATACTCTTTTGTTGTATAGGTTTTTCTTCCGCTGCATAGTTGTTGTTGTTCCTCTTTTGTTGTAAATTGTGGAAGCAGTTGCATGTTTAATAATTGTAATCCAGTTTAATTATTTGCTCTCTATTAAACTGTGTTGTGATATTTGAGTTGGAAGGCATGTGTTCCGATCCTGGGCACAAAACACGTGCCGGGACTACCGGAATGGTATTCTGGTTAATCGTCGAGGTTGTGATTATGAATAATGATCCTCCTGATGATTAATTAGAATACTATTTGGACGGTTCCTCACAGAAGCCCCGTCAGGGTGCCGCCGTCCGGCGAGTGCGCTGCACTTGCTGAATGTTCTCAAGATGCCTCGTGGATGGACGACATCCGAGGGTACTTGAAGGAAAAGTTCCTTCCCGGGGATGAGGCGTCTGCCGAAAGAGTTTCTCAGCAGTCCAAGCGCTATGCCATAGTAGATGGGGATCTCTACCGGCGTAGCGCAGGAGGTGTACTCCTGAAATGCATCTC
Organism: Phragmites australis; assembly: GCF_958298935.1. Lineage (NCBI taxonomy): Eukaryota > Viridiplantae > Streptophyta > Magnoliopsida > Poales > Poaceae > Phragmites > Phragmites australis. The sequence goes on from NC_084929.1 coordinate 11,956,023, forward strand.
CCGGGCAGAAGGCGGCGAGCTCCTCGCTGAGATCCACGAGGGGCGAGTGCGGTGGCCATTCATCGTTCCGCACGCTGGTCGGGAAGGCCTTCCGGCAAGGTTTCTACTGGCCTACAGCCCTCCAGGATGCTTCCGAGCTGGTTCAGCGCTGCAGGACGTGCCAGTTCCACGCAAAGCAGATTCACCAGCCAGCTCAGGCTCTTCACACCATCCCCCTGTCATGGCCTTTCGCGGTCTGGGGGTTGGACATTCTGGGTATGTTCCCCCGAGCAATCGGGGGCTATGAGTACCTCTACGTCGCCATCGACAAGTTCACCAAGTGGCCAGAGGCAGTCCCAGTCATCAAGGTGACCAAGAACACGGCGCTCCAGTTTATCCGCGGCATCACCAGTCGCTTCGGTGTCCCAAACCAGATCATCACCGACAACGGCACCCAGTTCACGAGTGCCCTGTTCGGGGACTACTGCGAAGACCTCGGCATCAAGCTCTGCTTCGCCTCCGTCGCTCATCCTCGGAGTAACGTGCAAGTTGAGCGCACCAACGCGGAGATACTGAAGGGCCTCAAAACCCGGACCTATGACGTGCTCGCAAAGCACGGGAAGGGATGGGCGGATGAGCTGCCCGCCGTGCTATGGGCTAATCGGACCACGCCAAGCCGCGCCACCGGGGAGACTCCATTCTTCCTAGTGTACGGCGCTGAGGCGGTCCTCCCCTTCGAGCTCACTCTAGGCTCCCCTCGGGTGCATGCATATTCTGAGGGTGAGCAAGAGCAGCAGAGGCGCGACGACGTCGACTACTTGGAAGAGCGCCGGCGGCGTGCCGCCGTCCGGGCGGCTCGGTACCAGCAAAGTTTGCGGCGCTATCACCAGCGCCACGTCCGGGCACAGTCCTTTGAGGTGGGGGATCTAGTTCTCCGACGCGTCCAGTCGCGCGAAGGAAAGAATAAGCTATCCCCTATGTGGGAGGGTCCCTTCACCGTGATCGGGGTCCCGCGAGAAGGTTCTTTCAGGTTGGTGGCAGAGGATGGGCAACCGCTTCCCAACCCGTGGAACATCGAGCACCTGCGCAGGTTCTACCCATAGATGGCCATGCTCGCGGCTCAGGTCAACCAGGTCGGGGGCTTCACCCCCGCCCCAGGTTGACCGGGGGCTACCACTAGCTGGGTAAGTCACCCAACCTTGTAAAATTTGTCAATTCAGTGTAAATGTTAATATGCAATCGTATGTCAATTTCGCTTTTTTGGGTTTCGTATGTTTAATCTGTCTGGTGAGGTGCTCGGTTGTGCGAGAAAAGTTCGCTCTCTCTTTTTCCCTGCTGATAAAAGAATCCTGATTGGTATGCACATGGGCAGCTGCCGCTGACTTACGTCCGATGTGGTAGGCTGTGGTTTTCGGTGTCCTGGCTGATCTCCGAGCACTACCGAGTCCCTGGGTGCTCTGGGTCATCCTAACGCTCGAGCCGCTCGAGTAGTCCGGAGCTCAGGCCCCAGGGGCGGGCTGTCGGTGCTCGGTCTGGTCTGTCATACCCGGGCGCCACCGAACCATAGGACCTCTGGGTTATGCCTCTTCCTGCTCTTGTTCGCCGGTCTGGGTATTCGAGAGGTCTCGGGACAAAAACGAGAGCAGTCTATAACAAGTACCGCACTAACAGAGCGCACCAAGCAAAGAAATTCCCTATTTTCTCTTAAGTCACAAGTCGACAACCAAAGCAAAAGCAGCTCGACTGCGAGGGCTTCAAAGCCTAGGTCGCTACTCGGCCCCAAGGGTCCGCGGGTGGTCCTACCGCTTAAGCATGAGTGGTCGAGATCACCCGACCCTAGGCTCCTCGCGTGCCCTTGATGCTCGGGCGCCTCGGCTGCGGGAACCAAGTCCCCCGCCACCCCGAGCTCGGAGCGCATGCCCCTCCTGGATTGGTTGGCCGAAAGGCCGACAGCTGTCCGGTGAGTAGTTAAATTCAGACGAATTTACATTCAAAAGTATTTTGTTCCCGAAGTCGTCCTCGGGGGCCCTCACATTCTAATCTGCCCGGTGAGATGGTCTCCTCGCGCACAAAACCCTACCGTGTGTCTGCTTTTTCCTAGAACGACAGAACGGTCCACAAAAAGGTGTACCGTGTGTGCGGTAATGTCTGATCGAAGTCTTTCATGGTGGTCGTGGTGTTCGGTCCGCTTTTAAGGGCCCCGAGCACTACCGAGTCCCTGGGCGCCCTGGGTAATCCTATCGCTTGATCCACTCGAGTAGTCCGGAGCCTAGGCCTCAGGGACGAGCTGTCGGTGCTCGGTTCGGTCCGTCTTAAGCCCGGGCACCACCGAACCATGGGGACTCTTGGTCGCATTCCCACCGGCACGTGTCTCCGATCTGCTGACTGAGTGGTCGCAAGGTGAAAAAGTGTTCACCGGTCATGGCGTGTTCCGTGCTGGATCGATCCATCTCCCGAGCAAGAAAGTTTGTGTCTTTGTCTTTTGACTTAGCCAATGCGGACTCGCGAGGGCTCGGGGGCTGAACATGCCGAGAAAGATGATCGGTATGACTTCGTTCTCGGGGACGGAAAGGTCGGGGTCGGTCCGACTGAGTACTCCCCGGGGCTTCAAGGCAAAACATCAGAAGAAACGCTAAGTACTCAAGAACACCGGAGTTGCGAGCCCAAAAAAAAGCTTCCATTATATTCACAAGGGGAATACAAGCATTTCTAAGGGATCACTCCCATATTTACATCTCGCCAAAACAAAAATAAAAGAAGAGGAAACTACTACAAAAGCCTAATCGGAGGCAGAGTCGGTGTCGGGCTCGTCTTGGCCATCCCCGGGGGCTGGCGGCGGTGGCACTTCCCGCTTGAAGCCGGCCGCCACCTCGGCAGTGGTGCTCCGAACCGCTTCCCGGGCGGCCTCTCCCTCGGCTTCGACCACTCCTTCCCACGCTGGCTCCTGCGGGAAGTTCGAGTCTCTGCTCCGGTAGCAGGCCAGGACGTGCTCGGCCACCGCTTGGGCCAAGCTGCGTCCTTCCCGGGTGGCAAGTTCCTGGACGGCCCAGGGCAGTGCCTCGAGGCACTCGTAGACTTGCTGAAGTCCCAGGACGTGGCGTCCGGGGGCATCGCTCTTCTCGTCCACGATGAGTCGGCCAAGGCCGGCCCTCTCCACGGCCCGCCGCATCCGCCGGAGTACGTCCTCCAACATCTGATGCAGGTTGACCCGCGAGACAAAGGCAGCCTCGAGCTTCTCCTTCGTGGCCCAAAGCTGCTCCTTGAGACCCTGGCCCCCGGCCGCACCTGAAGCGCCGGCGCCGGGTGCAAGGCCGGTGGCTTGCTTCGCCTGCGCCACCAGTTCGGACAAAGCCCGCTCGCGGGCGGTCAGCTCTGCCTCGTGTTTAGCGTTCTCCTCCTCCCTGGTGGCAACGGCCGCCGCCGCTGCGGCAGCCTCCCCCTCCCGGCGGGTCAGCGAGTCTTCCCGGGCGCCCAGCTCCACCGCCGTGATCTCGTTGTCGACCTCCCGGATGGAGACGTCCTCCTCCCACCATCGGATATCTCCTTCAATTTTCTGGAGCTCATCTTTCCAATGTTGGAGGCTGGCGCGCGTCTGGTCGGCCTCGCCCTCTCAACGGGTCAGCTCAGCCCGGAGGTCCTCTACCGCCTTCTCGCGGCCCGCGACAGCCTCCTCCCGTTCCTGCGCCTGCCCCTCCCTGGCAAGGGCCTCGGCAGCCTGCTGTCGCGATGCCTCAACCAAGCGGGCGGCGTCTTCTCGCTCCCGCGCGGCTTCGGCGCGGGCGGTTTTCAAAATCTCCCGCTCCCGGGCAACCTCCGCGCGGGTATCCTCCAAAAGCTTTCGCTCTCGCGCAGCCGCCGCGCGGGCCTCTTCCCTGGCGCTCACAAGCTGCGCCCTCTCCGAGTCTAGCCTGGCGCGCTCCGCTTCAAGCTGCCCCTCCTTAGCGTCCACCGCCGCGCCCAGCCGCTCGACCGCCACCTGGACGCCCTCGATCGCGGCCAGGATGGGGTCGGCAGGCCGGTCGGGCACCGGTGGAGCACTAGCTTCCCCGTGATCAGCCTCCGGGGGGTTCGGGGTTCCCGAGGGTTGCATCACCATCATCCGCCCCGGCCTCGGCACGCCCGGGGTAGGTTCGACCGGCGTCGGGCGCTCGGTCAACGGCTACGTCCCCACCTCGGCCGCCGCGTCCGCTGGCCCCGTCAAGGCCACTGCTTCCACCATCATCCACCCTGGGCTCTGCACGCCTGGGGTAGGTTCCACCGGCGCCGAAGGTTCGGGCGACGGTTGCGTCCCCGCCTCGGCCGCTGCTTCCACCGTCCTCGCCCCGGCCGCCGCGTCCGCTGGCCCCGCCGCCATCGCTGCGTCTGCCTGCCTCAACTTTGCCGGCCGGCTTGGCTCAGGTACTGGTGCTGGCGCCAGTGCCAGCGCTCCTTCAGCCTCGGCGGCGCCCGTGGATGGCTTGCAGGAGACAGACGAGGATCAAAACCGAAGCTTAGTTCGGGCGGAGAGCGCCCAAGAAAGAGCAAATAATGAAACTTACGTGGTCGTAGTCCCCCGATACTGCCATTTGGCCGCCGGGAGCCTGAACTCCGGGCCCGACAGCGCCGGCCTGGAATCCTCCCGTCTCCTCTTCCGTCGGGGGCTCGGCTGTACCGCCGCGCGGTCTCCGGGCGCCGGGTCAGGCCCCATCCTCACGAGGCGCGGCTCCAAGATTGGGAATGCCGCCGCTGCCGATGGCGACGGTGGGGACTCCACTGCACTGTCGGCGGTGCCCTCTTCTCCGGTGCGGCGGCTGCTGCCCGTAGCGGCTCCACCACTGGACTGCGGCTCGCTGCACGCGGCGCCCGGGCCACCGGCCCGCACTTGGCTGCTCGCGGCCCCCTCGCTGGCCACCTCATCCAACCCAGGGAGCTCGGGGGCCTCAGGGCTCCGGCTCCTCGGCCGATCGACGAGCCCCTGGGCGTCAAACTCCGGCAGCTTCGTCAGGATCCTCGCGCGCTCAGGGTTAGCGCAGAGCGCCATTTCCAGCCACGGGAGCTCCGCCCGGCTTGTGTCCTCCATGCCGGTCACCACTCGGGTCATGCCCCTCAGCTCCGCTAGGCCCAGGTCCCAGCTTGCGCCGATTTGGGTCCGGGTGATGTCTTCGGGCCCGGTGTAGAGCCAGCACGGCCGGGCCCGCTCCCGCAGGGGCGCCAGGCGGCGGCGCAAGAAGTCCGCCACCACCATTACCGAGGTCAGCCCGGAGTCGCGCAGGAGTCTGATGCGCTCGAACACCGGCTCCAACCTCGCGTCCTCCGGCGGCGGCACCTCGCACGTCGATTTCTGGGGCTCCGCCGCCACTTCCGGTAGGGCGAGACGATCATGGGGGTCGACGTCAATGAAGAACCAGTCCCGCCGCCACTCCTCCCATTTGCTGCGCAGCACCTGGGGGATGTACTGCTCCCCCAGGCCATCTCGCAGCCGAAGATTGCAGCACCCCGCGACGTCCGCCGTGGGGTACCCCCTCTTCTTCCCGGCCGACCGCAGGACGAAGAAATGTCAGAGAAGCATCACCGAAGGTGCCACTCCCACGAACATCTCGCACAGATGCGCGAACACCGCCAGCACTACGACGGAGTTGGGGCTCAGGTGCACCAACTGGATGCCATAGGTGTCGAGGACTTGGAGGAAGAACGTTGAGAACGGCGGCACTAGTCCCGCCGCCATGAAAGACGTGAACAAGACGATGCGCCTGGGAATGGTCGTCGCCGGTGGGAAGTTCGCCGGCGTCACCACCGAGGCTCCCTGCTGGCCCTCGGGGACCAGCAGCTTCCTGACTTTATCCACCGCCTCTTCATTCTTCAAGCGAGACTCCAGCAGCACACTGTCCGGAGTCCTGTCACGGCGGCTTCCTCCGGCTCTCGGCATCTCGACGAGAGGAGAGGTTGTCTGGTGGTGGAGAGGAAGGAGGAGAAGTGCTCTGGTCGCCTTAAGGAGTTCTAAGGGCTCTGGAGCACGAAGGAAATGAGAGCAAGATCGCAAGATAACGTAAAGAGGGGGGCGGATCGATCCCCTCCCCCTTTTATATCTCAGAGAATTCAAACATCTCCTGCCAACGGTACACTCGGCGGGACGATTTCCTCAGTCGACGCAACTGCCAGGCGAATCTCCCGCTGGTCGTGCGGCGTCAGCGGCTGCCAGGCGTATTTTCCTCGATCTGCGCGGCAGCCACGCGTGCCGCCCGTACCGTGTCGTGCCCTTCGGGAGTTGTGTGGACGCGCGTCCGCTTGTCTCCCCGCTGGGCCGTACCAGAGGCCCGGGTCTAAAGGGCCACCTCTTGAAAGCTTGCCATGTGGCGTCCATGCTAGCCTCAGCCTCGTTCGCGATGAAGGGCCCATCCGCAGTCTCTGTGCCATCGCGTGCCAATGGGCCCAGGGGCTACTGTCGGTGTATCAGGAACCGGGGGTCCCTGAGTCCCGAGGCCAGGCTAGCCATCCACCACGTGTCACCATCCCGCGAGGTCCCTCCTGCGAGGTGAGGAAAGTCTAAGTTCCGGGAGAAGGTGCTAGGGGCCACAGTCCCTGGTCCCAGAGCACCCCAGTTCCCCGATGACCCGCAGAGTCTAAGTACTGGAAAGAAAGTGCTCGGGGAGGTGCCCGGTCACCCCCGAGCACCCTAGTCCCCCAACGATCAGAAGGGCTAAGTTCCGGGAGAGAGTGCTCGGGGACTGCGCACAGCAGTCCCTGAGCGCACGGTTCCCTGAGGGCCAGCGTGAGAATGCTCGGGAGAGAGTGCTCGGGGCTGCGCGTGGCAACCCCCGGGCTCTTGGTTCCCCGAAAGGTCTGTGCAAAAGTGCTTAGGAGAGAGTGCTCGGGGTTGCTCGTGGCAGCCCCCGAGCACTCGGTTCCCCGAAGGTTCATGCGCGAGTGCTCGGGAGAGAGTCCTCGGGGAGGTAACCAGTGCCCCCGAGCACCCGGTGCCCTGAGGGCAAGGATAAGCATTCTCGGGAGAGAGTGCTCGGGGGGGTTAACAGTACCCCCGAGTACTCGGTTCCCCGACGACCCAGAGAGGCCCCCGAGGGGCCCACCGATGAGGTGTCCGCCCGTCAGAGGTCCAAGGCCGCATTAAATGAGCGCGCGTGGCCTGACATATCCAACTGCTCCCGCTGCAGCGTCAGTTCCTGCCATGCTTTAGCAGAGGGGCGTGGGGCTATTAATTGCACGGGTCCCGTCCCGTGTTATCCGGTGTGTCTCAGGATAACATTGCCAGGATCAAGGCATTCCGCCTGCCTCCCTGCCATGGCAGAGGAACAAGACAGGGCGGGCATGCCGGGTGGCTCTGTGGCTGCCCGGTGGGCCCTCTCAACGGCGCCCGTTGCCAGGGCGTTTATGGTGACAAGTGACCGGGCGTGCGCCGCGTTTTCCACCTCCCCGGTCACTTCGCCCAGAGGAAATGATGACGCCTTTGTCAGTCATGGCGTCTTGGAACTTGTGCCCCCTCCTTCCCGTTCGGGGAATGTCGCAGCCGGCGAGTGCATAAAAGGGTCGGCACACAGAAGAGAAGGAGGGATCGAAAAAAATTAGAGAAGGAAGCCCAAGCTGTCAACCGTGCTGCAACCAACGAAGAAGAGACCGTAAGCATCGAGCATAAAAACACCAAGAGCAAAACCGTAGTCCCTGCCCAAGAACAAGGAGCCTCAAGCTCTTAGTTAGACACAATATTCTTGTAACTAGCTACATCCTTAAGGGATCTCCCTCAGGACAGTTATTGCATCCATACAGGAGTAGGGTATTACGCCCCCGTGCAGCCCGAACCTGTCTAAACTCTGGTGCATTTACTTCCCTTTGCACTAGGTCGATCATCCCCCACCACCGGTCGTTTTATTTACTTCTGCTTCCATTTATTTCTCCGACGAACTTATTCAGGATCATCCCCTCGGCTGAATCTCTAAAAAGGGGTCTCTCGGGATCCCTGCGACAGGAGTTAATCCTCCGACAATGTCATAACTGGATGACTCCTCAATGCTTGAGATCTTTACTTCCCAGCTGCTACGATCAAGAGCATAGAGAAGCTTGATTGCCCTCTCATGATCAGAGTAAGGCAAAACCCAATGGATCTAAGATTGCTAACAATTCTATCAAATCTTGCAGCATAGCATCCAAAGACTCTCCAGGGCTCTGAACGAATATTTGATATTCCTAATTGTATGTGCTTTGGCGCCGAGCATTGATCTGGTTGGTGTCCTCATGAAAATACTAAGAGTAGACCAGATCTTTCTAGCAATGCGGAGGTGTTGAACTCTATCAAACTCATTACGACTCAGGCTAGTGAACAATATATTTCTAGCCTTGTTGTTGTCTTCATATTGTTCAATTTGGGCCTAAGAAATACGAGCGATAGGAATCTCATAGTTGGAGTCTACAACCTCCTATATAGCACTTTCTTGGCTTAAGAGATAAGCCTCCATGCGCACCTTCCAGTAGAAAAAATCACGACCTTTAAAGAAAGGGATCTTCCCACATCTCTCCATTATGGCCTATGGATCACAAAGCTGATGAAGGTTAACAAGTGATCAAACCGGCTCTCATCCTAATTGTAGGACTGAAAACGGTGACTAGAGGTGCGGTGAATATGTGCCTCACCAAATTTTTGGATGGCCTTTTCCTATTTTCTCACCCAACTTACCTCAAAATAAAGAGCGAAGCAAGAAACCTAGAGAAATAAGAGAAAATCACGATGATAATGAAAAGACCATGGCTCTACTGGATGGATCTGAACACTAGTTTCCATGAGGAACCAATCAAAGTATCATCGTTCACAAACTCTTGCTACTTGATTGAAAAACACTTAGATCCAAATAAATGAGAACTAGATGAAGAAATTATCCAAGTTGATGGATCTAGAGGATAGGGATGGTTCAAGAGCAACACATATGTGATTCTTATCCCTCTAACAAAAAGAAGAACAATTTCAACAAGGTGAAAAATTTCAGCTTTCAAAAAAAAAATGAAAATTGCAATGAAAACGGAGAAACTTGTAACACAACTAGGAAGCTAATAGAAGGAAACTAGAAGGATATGATGACAAGCATAGGAGGAAATATAAATTCCATTACTTCTAAAGGACAACCCTATTTTTCAGCGGATGACAAAGTATTTTGTATACAAAAGGCTCTCACCTAATACATAGGCTAAGTACTCCTCTCACCCTTCTAAAACTCTAGCTTAAAACTATCAAATGGCTAGCTCAAAGGGCTAAACCAGCCCACCCCCTATATTTATAGCCAAGGTTCCTTGACCCCTAAGTTTCCTAGATTGTTCCCAAAATGTCCCTCTCTACCAATCCACACCTACCTGCTACTGAGAGCATTTTTGTACATCTTTTTCCTCGTCCATCGAACGGCCATAGCACCTTCATGACTTAGCTTCATGTCGACATAAGCTTTACGATGATGCCACGTGTAGTTCACACTATCTCACGGTTTTGAGGCTAAATCGCGAAACTGCCTCACACGCTTCTCAAAGCATGACTCACCGCCACTTTCTTATACCTTAAACAGCCTCACGATGTCGACATGTGTACTCCATCTTGCGATTGACCACTAGCCAGTCTCTCCCGCTTCGGATCCCTCAGGTCGCCTTGCCACTTGCATCGGCTTTCCTTCGCTTGACTTTGTCAACATACCATCTTCATCTGCCTTTCCATACTTTGCCTGCTCTCCACGTATGCAGTTAGGATCACTCTTGACTCTTCCTGACCTCATTGATCATACAACACCAAGCACGCCACTTAGCCCCGATCATCCCGCCGTCGAACGTCAAGTTCCATCCATCACCTGCATACCATGGGACGAGCAAACACATATCTCCAACTTAATAGTTAAGCACAAAGTCCAGTTAGTCGTGATGAAAATTCCTATTGAAACATATCACATAGAAAATATGAACATTGGATGGTCCGGTGTCTCCCTCAGTATAAGCACCGAACCATCCGATGTGTACATCTCTTCCTGCTCTATAAGCCTCATAGAAAATGCTCTGGTGAAGCATCTAGTGCTCGCAAATTCAATCATCAGACCATCCAGTGTGTACATCCTTACTAGACACGCTTTCCAACCTCTCTAAAAAATTAGTCTGGCATGCCCAGCTTTCCATCGCTAGACCATCTGGTGTACACTTCAAATCTTGCTTTTGCACTAAAATACTCTGCCGTGAAACCTTTTGAGCACCGAACCATCCGATGAGTTCACTTTTCTAAACGCTAGATCATCCGATGAGGCAAATTTTTCTGAACTCAAAGACAAAAATGCTAACTCTATTTTCTTTGCAACTTTGGTTAGTTATGATCATAATTGCAATACATAAACATGCTCATGCAATTCTAAAATTATCAACCTTGTCAATCACTCATCATATATAAATTAAGATATATTTCAACTTAGTTTCTCATACACAAAGGTGTAGACGATGGCACTTGGCATCAATTGTTGGATCTTCATCTCGTACTGCTCCAATATGCTAGCCAACACCTGTGACCATGGTTAGCGGAGGCTGACCGTGAAGAATCAACGAAGACTACAACTTCGCCATCGTGAGGATGTGGCCTCGTCACCTCTGGAGAAAGCACCCAGGTGTCACTGACTTTGCGAAGCCAGTTGTTCTCCACCTTCTGTCCAAGTGCTCTTCGGTGAAACTGCTAGTCCTGAAGTATGACATCAAAGGATAACTGTCACTTGCACACTGAATCGTGGACTTGGTCATCGTACCGAAAGGAGTGGAGGAAAAAATGCATAGAGGATAGAGTACTGGCTGTGCGAAGCCAGAAGGATCATTGAAAGCTTAGCAAAGGCAAGGGCACGGACGTAGTGGAAAATGAGAAAAAAGAGTAAGTGGTTGAGCTACCATTGGGGGGCTGATAATTCATATATATACTTCCCCCGATAGCAAGAGCAGAAAAGCAAGGTCGCACTAAGGCATGTAGGGTGAATAGTAAAGTGACACATAACCCAGCACACAGTTTTCGAAACATCGAGGAGGCGTACGGGCAGGCAAACCATAGGACATGTGAACGGAAGGCATTTTTGGGATAAATGCAAAAACCCTCTAAAAGTCATTTGGATTTTGATTTTTCCCTCCAAAAATTGTTTTGTTGCAAAAAAATCCTCAAAGGTTTGATTTTGTTGAAAAACACCTAAAAATTCAAAAAAATTTAAAAAAATCACAAAAAAATTCTAAAAAAAACTAGAGACAATTATAATACCTTTTGTGAAATTTGTTTTCAAAAATAATATCATTTGCATCATATTTCATGGAGAGTAAATTTGAAAAAAAAGAAAAACGTGCAACTCATTTATTAATTCGAGTTAAATGCATTGTTAATTATTTACTAATCCAAAAATCATGAAACAAAATTTTTTAGTCTTCTTACATGATCCTCTATCTTGTAAAAATACATGAAATCTTGAAATAATTATTGTAACGTGCAGGATTGAGTAAATGTGTTGCAGATAGATTAATTCATAACTAATCCGTAACACCCCCAAAATTAGTCAAACCCCTTTTATTAGTTTATTTAAACAATTATTTGTGTAGGAAAAATAATGGTAAACATGACAAAGTTAAAATAACATGAGTTAATAAATGAGCTGCACATTTTTCTTTTTTTTTCTAAATTTCCTCTCCATGAAATATGATGCAAAGGATATTATTTTTGAAAAAAATTTCATAGAGGGTCTTAGAATTGTCTCTAGTTTTTTTTAGAATTTTTAATGATTTTTTTATTTTTTTGAATTTTTAGAGGGTTTTTTCAACAAACTCAAACTTTTGAGGATTTTTTTGTAACAAAACAATTTTTAGAGAGGAAAGTCAAAATCTAAGTGACTTTTGGAGGAGTTTTTGCAGTTTTCCTTTAAACAATGAGAAGCCATATAATGCCTTGGAACCTTTCATAATGCCATACGGAGACATAAATATGCGTGAGAAAATTAATGCGACTCCTGACATTCCATCAGAGATCTCAATCGCTGCAACTAGCTCCGTGTAAATGTATGAGCATTGAGTACACCTGTGGTAGCCTGTGACCTTTCACCTCCAACAAAGTGACATAGCTCGCCGCCTATAAATACCAAATCCATCGTGTAAATCACTCAATAAACTTACAGGAGCACAACTTCACTCATCTTTCTCACCCTCGGTTAACATCTACCTCAATAGCAGCTAAGTTTCACCAAAGGCCACTACGGACTGGGTGGGGTTGCCATGGCACATTCTCCAAGATATCACCACCTGCTTTGCTGAGCCTAGGGACTTCGCTTCCTTTAGAGCAGTCTGTCCGCAATGGCGCGAGAGCATTCGCCGTGAAGACCATTTGCAATTTGCTCCATGGATCAAGTGATGTGGTCCATGAGTCAGATGACATTTTGTTTTATTTGTTGGTAGCTGGGAAACTCTTTAGAATACATATCCCAGTGTTCGACGGGAGACGAGAGAGGTTGTGACCTTAGGGTTAGGGCTCGACTGGCGTGATGATTTCTCGATCGTGGTCTAAACATATTGTCAGGGTAGACCATATGTAACATCCCAAATTTCATAAATATGTCATTAAGCATTCATGAGCATCATTAGCCTAATTGAATATTTGAGCAACTAATTAGTACCATTGAAATTTAACAGGAATTGTTTACTTTAATAATGAGGGATGCATTGTGAAGGAACTCACAAATTTGCTATGTAACATATGGTTGAAAATAATTTTATAAATTAGTCCATGACATATGAAAAATATTAGTGTTTTTCTCAGATTTTAGGGAATTATTTTCAAGCCTTAAATATTAGAGCAAGTTAGAAAAAGTTAGTAACTTTTGGGAATTTTAATTTCATTTTGGCTCATACTTTTTGGGTCAAGCCAATGAAAATGGGTTTCATATGAATTATAGTATCCCACAATATTCTCCTAAAAATTTTGGAGCTTGGGAATGTCTCCCATTGAATAAGATAAACTAAGGAGATATTTCTTTTGTCAGTCACTGTTTATTGGCCCCACCTGTCATCTTTGTCACCAGTCTCTCTGTTTCCAACCAAGCACTGCTCGTGTGATGGCTACTGACTTTGTTGACTGTTGAAGCTGGCCACTGAGCCACGCCACCAAGCTGCTTCCGATGAATTTGGCCGCCACCCTTATCTCTCTCCCTCACCTTGCTCTCTCCGTGCTCACTTCTCTCTCTACCGCCGCAAGCAACAGAGGAGAGCACACAACACATGATGAGACATCACTCCTTCAGATATAAGCAATACTACTAATAATTCTCAAATCATACAAGAGCCAATTATAAGAGCACATGCACAATAATTAAATCAGCAGGTGAATTCGTTCCTCACTGTTCATGTTTTCTTGGATGGATTAATACTAAATTCTTGTAATATTTTAATACTTAGGAATATGAGAGAAGCATCACAAGCTCACCTGAAGGTCATCACTAGAAGGACATCTTCACTAGAAGGATAAGTCAAGCTCTAGTCTAACTCCATATTCTACTCGGAGTCCCAGGACACCATGTTAGTAAAACAGGCATAACTCTCGTATACGAACTCTGTTTGAGGCGTTCTTGGACTTGTTGGAAAGCTTTTGACGAAACCTTTCAAATGGATCTAGTGTCAACCAAATATTCCTTCTAACTTAGTTACTATCAATGAAATAATGTGCTACATCACCGTTTGACGCCTTGTCGGGTCTTGTATTCGTGTCGAGGTCGGAGTTCAGATTGTGTACGCCTCTATCCATGGCTGTACAACCCTATATCCAACGTGTCACATCCCCCTACATATATACAGTAGCTATCATAGTTTAGGCTCAAGTTTTTCTTAGATTATTCTGTTTAAGATAGTTTTGCCATATATCGGTTTGTAGAACCCTACTCGAGTACTGCATTGGTAATCAACAATATTAAGATTGCATCTATCAGTTCTTGCTTGTGTTCTTGATTCTCTTGTATAAAAAGTCTTCTTGGTGAGGTCAACTGTATCTTGACACGTTGATAATCACAGAGTAGTGGTGTAGTAGTTGAGTGGGTTCTCGATCTGTTCTGTTCAGAGCAATTGGATCAGCAATATCGAAGCTCCACCAAACTGACTTATCATATTACCTTTCGGTGGACGGGGTACCCAACCCCATCAGCACAGCACAACACCACTACTACCCAAATCCCACGCCGTTTAGCCAAAATCCACCTAGCCTGCACAGAGAAGAGCATGGAGCAAGGTCGCTTGAGGCTTCTCCATCTGGATCCTGGCATTCCCTGTGTGAATCGAACTCGGCAACGATGTCTTCCTAACCTCTTGCGAGCTCATTCCTTCCCTCACCGGTGCGCTGCTAGTCCACACCCCCTTTGTTCTAGCTAGCCACATGGTGAACTTTGTGGGGTCACCTCCTTTTGTGCGCGTCATTTTCCCTTCGGCTTGAAGGCGACACGATTGTCCCCATACGCCATGCGCTACTACTTCTCTACTCACGCCGCGGGCCATGCTCCGATTGGGTTCATCAGTCAATAGCCACACAGTCAAGTCCGCACGCCCGCTTAGATGCGTTAGGTGTCCTCGAACGGTTGACTTGGCTGTCGTTCGTCGCCAGTGTGCCGGATCAAACCACCATGGTTGCCACCTCTATGCTCACCGCTGACCATCTTCCAACCGGGCCCACTGGCCAAGGCCTGCCTAGCTGAGTTTGCCATGGTGGGCTGGTGCCATTGCCACCCTCCATCGATTGATTGGCACCGCCGTTCGTTAGCAGCGGGTCACGTCGCCATGCTCCCTACGTGCAGGCGAGCTAACACCAAACCAACTTTTTGACTAAGTCAGTGGCCCATAGTCCCACAACTTATGACTGAGGCTAGCTAGCCTTCGGTGTAAAATGTTCTATCGTGCTTTTTTAATTTAGTTAAAGGAGAAAATCAGCAAATGAATTATTTTTCAATGTGTAAATCGGTTGTGATCTTCAAGAATACATAGTAAATTAAATATTGATCCAAAAATAATGAAAAAAAAATTTAGCTTCATTTGATCGTGCTCTGCATGTTAAAAATGCTAGGAGCCATTAAATATGTACTGGAATTCCATAACTAATGAAATGTGTTTGAGCTTCATTAATTCACAATTAATTATTAGTAAGTCCAAAATTAGTGAAACCAATTTTGTT
Source organism: Phragmites australis (assembly GCF_958298935.1). Classification (NCBI taxonomy): domain Eukaryota; kingdom Viridiplantae; phylum Streptophyta; class Magnoliopsida; order Poales; family Poaceae; genus Phragmites; species Phragmites australis. The sequence goes on from NC_084929.1 coordinate 11,971,168, forward strand.
AATGTTTTTACTTTTTTCCTTTTATATTACAAATACTCACTCTCATGTTATACTTAATTAATTTTCTTTTCGGATTAAGATTTGGCTTAACCTTAATTAATCCTAGAAAATGTTAAACAATTAACAATAATCGAATTTAAGAAAATCATCGATGCTATAGACTCATGACATAATACATTGCATCTCCACTATTTGTCATGCATTGTGGAGCATCTCTCATCGCATATCATCCATACTCATTGTGATTCATCAGCCCTTTATTCAGAAAACGATGTTTTAGAGAGTCGTGTGCTTGAACCCAAACAAGAACTAGTGGAATTCGTTAGTGAAGAACACGAAGCACCAGGTAAGCATATATCATATTTCTCCTATATTTTGGTAAATTGTTGGTCAATTTGCTAGATATTGCTATGAGTCGTATATGCATGTCTTAGTGAGTCGGTGTCAGAAATCGGGTAGAACCTATTTGATGCATGTGTCCCTACCTTGATATATTGATGATCTCCATCCTTGTAACCTTGGTATAACCATGTTAATGTCTAACTTAAAAGAAGTCTAGAATGCTTAGCAATGGATAGGTCACTGGTAAAGTCGAGTGGTGCAACATCCATCATTCGCAAGCTATCAGGCTTCAATTACTATTTTAAAGGAATAATAAGTTGGAATGATGAGTTGGTTAAGACGATATGTGGGTAGTGGTACGGGAAGTTCGGGCAAGGAGACCAGGGTGCCCTAGAAATTGAGACAAGATGTAGGCAGTGCTAGGAGTAGTTCGGGAGAGAAGACCCAGGTGCCACAGACTACTTGTATCGTTTAAGCATCGTCAGTGGTGTCATTCGGCTTAAGCACTTTCTTGTACTAACTACATATCTGAATATGGTAAAGATGAGCCAAATACCATATGTTGTTGTGACCCTTTGCCCTTAATGTCTATGTTGTTGTGGGCTAGCAGGCTTGTAGAGGTATCTAGGTTGCTCTAGGAGTGGACCTAATTGACCTTTGCACCGAGAAACACATGCTCCAAACGGTTGAGGCTTATTTAAGAAAGGTTGTCATCGGTACTCCCTTGTGTAGCCAGTAGGTTGCACAAGCCGAATGGTCTCATGTGGGTAAAGAAGTACTCCCCTGCAGGGTGTAAGATCAAGTCGAATTGCCACACTCTTCATCATGAGCATGCTTAATTTCCGTTAAGCATCATCATAGTGTTTCATTCATTTGTGGTATGGAAAGTATGTGGGCCTTTGGGAGAAGCATCTGCCAATGCTTGGTTAAGTTGAGCAAATTTACATTCTTTGAGGTTTTGATTATTGTCAATCAATATTAGTTGTTTATGTCATTATACTGATCATAGTGCTTTCGCTGAATCAATTTAACCTTGTTGCCAATTCCTTGCTATTCATCCAAATGCATTATCCTTAGGGTTGGGAATTGTATATACCCATATTGTGTAAGTCTTATGAATACCTTCATACTCAGGGTGCTACCCTTAAGTTGATGTTGGTAACGATGAACTAGTATATGGATATTTTTATCCTGCTAATGCCGATGATGGGCAAGAGTGAAGGAATTCTATCTGAGCTAATCCCAGTGGTGTTGTTTGGGCAATAGCACTACTGGCATTTTGTTTACTAATATATTTCCCTGTGTATGGAAACTCTGATATTAAGTAGAAACTATGATGAACAAGGTATGTAATATAAGTTCAATCTTTGCACTCTATTCATATCTTGTGATGAAACTATGTTGTAAATGATATATGTTATGATCTTGAGCTTGTTGAGCATATATTAAGACTGCCAGAATTGCTCTCATTTTAATGGAATAATAGATGTGATGGATGTCTTTAGAAGTGGGTTAGCACTTGACACGTCAAATGATAGGTACATGCTGGCTCTCATCATTACAGATAGCCGCCATTATTAAATAAGCCATGTGCGATTTGTAGGGGTCTGACACCATTGCACTGCTGTGACTTCTCGAGTGGGTTCGAGGCAGCCTCCCGCATGGTTTCTTCATACATCTGTAGACGGAGGAAAAAGTTGACACTTTCATTGTCATTTATGTGCATCATGATCGCTGCATCATGTATGATGAGCGTGTCATCAACTCATCATGGTGGAGTAGCGGCAACTGGTGGCTAGGTCTCGGCAGCACTCGAAGACTTCTAGGTGAATATATGGCCCCAGGGTGGAGAAGACGCGTGTGCCATCTAACCGGGGGGGCCATGTTCTCCTCCACTACTATAGCAAAAATGGCCCTATTAGGCCATGATTGTGATTTTAGTGATTAATGATAATATAATCTTTGGGACTAACATGTTTGTCAAGAATATATGTTAGTAGGTCTCATGGATGTAATACATCAAGAAGCCACCATAGCCGGGGCAAAGTTTGATTGAATTGGAAAAGTTCTAGGAAGATTTGCCCCACCAGAAGCTTTGGTGTAGAGGAGTTTGCACTCACCAAAGCATTGTGTCCAGAGGCTGATAGCCTCACCGGATAGTCCAGTGAATAGGACACATGAACTCACCGAAGTATTGCTAACAAAGGGGGAGAAGGTTGAGGACCTCACCAGATAGTCTGGTGATCTGCATTGGGTAACATCAGAATATTTCCTACAGAGAAGAATGCAACCAAAGAAGACTGAACATCAACCCATTGGATGGTCCGATGCTTGGTTTGTGCACACTAGATTATAGCACCGGGCATTTCATGCAGAGGCGACTGCAAGTATTGAAGAGTGAAGAACAACCCACTGGAAGGTTCGATGATCTGAGGATGGATGAACTGGAGCATTTTACTCAGAGAGGCTACAAAAGTTCAGATGGCTCAAGATAACTCACCAGAAGGTCCGGTGATAGATTTGAAGGTACACCGGAGTGTCCAGTGTTCATTAAAGTATTGAGTGGAGTTCCAACGGCTAGTTTCTGAGGTTACACACACCGGATGATCCGATGTTAGTATTACTATTCTCACTGGATCATACGGTGTTAACAGCGTTTTTGAGCTGTTGGTAAAACAACTAGTTGGTAGGTTTGAGACTATAAATACCCCTCCACCAGTCATTTGAGTGTGTGGCATGCTGTTGAAGTCCATATACTTAAGAAGATATCCAAGCCACCAAAGTACTTAAAGTAATCATCCAAGATGAATACGCACAAGATTAGAGAGTGTTTAGTGCTTATAGGCCTAGAGTGAGTTGTAGCTAGATGATGCAGCTTGAAGAAGGGATCAAGGAGTGATCCTAGCTTGTACTGAAATGTACGCTAGCTACTTGGAGTCTTTTACGCACTGGAATCATGGGCCTTGGTGGCTCAAGCTTGTTGACCCTCCGACTTGGTGTGGAGTGGTGACAAGACACGTGTACGGGGACACGGAGACCCTTGCTTTTGTGGCTCAAGCTCTGTAGTGACCATAGCGGCAAGTCACTGGAAGAGAGGCTAGTGATGAGACCTTGCCTTTGTGGCTTGGTGGTTCAATAGTTATGATCGGGTACCGAGCCGGGAGCATATCCTTGGTGGAGCTCCAAAGTGGAGTAGGGTAGCATTCATGTCATCAATACCATGGGATAAAAATCTCTTCTGCCGAGTTTGTCTCTGTACCTTATTTACGTTTCTGCATTTACATACTTGCAATTAACCTTGCTAGAGTAGGTTGAAATCTTCTTGAGTGGTAGAGTAGACACACTAGATAAATCTAGAGTACATTTAGATAGAAATTGAGATAGGTTTATCTTGTGAAGTTTTTGGAGCCAATTTGGTTTAGGTTTCTAAGTGTCCTAATTCACCCTCACTCTTAGGACGTCAACGTTCCTTACAATTGGTATCAGAGCTAGGGTCACACCTTTCATAAGGACACGCCATTCAAGTAGCATTTGAGACCCCATATCTTTTAATCGGTTAGGCTTCACCGCCTAGTGAGTTGTGACGTCCGGGGTTGGGATGGATACCCATAGTGCTCCACTTTTCAATGACACTAATTTCCCTCATTGGAAAATTCTAATAACTTGTTATTTGCTAACTAAAGGTTTAGATATTTGAAGGGTCATTGAGGAAGGGATGAGACCTCGTATCACCAACAAGGAGAGGCAATTAGATGCATTGGCGAAGAGTATCCTTTTAGCATCTTTACATGTTGATGCATTTAATCGTATTTATTCTCTCACAAATATACATGATATTTGAAATAGTCTCATTGAAATAAATGAAGGCACAAAGAATGTGCACAATGAGAAATATCATGTGCTTGTCACTAAGCTCAATAGCATCAAACAATTTTTCCATAAAAATGCTAATGACATATACTTATGTTCGAATATTCTTGTTAATGAGATCAATAGGCTAGGTTTGACGCCAATTGAAATGATCAAGTGGTGAGAAGAATGCTTCAAGATCTTCTTCAAAAGTACAAGTTTATAGTCTCCATCATCTACGACAACAATAACATCAAGAAGATGACTCCAAGTCAAATTCTATGCAAGATCACCGCCCTAGAAGTGGCTCGACATCCATACAGAGGGCAGGACTGTCAGGCACAGCGAAGGCGGAGCGGGAGGCGGCTATGTGGGCGTCGGTGTAGGAGGCGATTGTGCGCTTTGCGGGTGTCGGTGCGGGCGGCTGCGGCGAGGGAGGCGTCTGTGCAGGCGTCGATGCAGGCGGCAGCGACTTGCGTGTGAGTCAGCGTGGGCGGTAGAGGCGGCGGTGGTGCGGGTGTCAGCGTGGGTGCAGCGACACGGGCGGCGGTGCGGGCGCAAGGGAGTATATTCGTTCCGTTATTTTTAAGGAGATGTTAATGTGATAAGACAAAGGTGAATATAGTATATTCGTTCTTAAGCTGTTGCATTTTAGGATTACTGAGACATTAGCTTTCTTTGTCTTGAATTTTGGAGGTGGAATATCTGCCATGTTAACAGATCAGGAAATATGTTCAAAATGTCGTAAGTCCTAACACGCTGCCCCTTATTGGTATGTGTCGTGGCCTCCTAGGATTACATCTAATGTTAAGCAGAACTTGAGGATTCTAAAATTTTGGAAGGTAATCTTTCCCTGCATTCAGTTTTAAAACCAGCTATCCTCGTTCCTAAAAAAAAGAAAGCTACCCAGCATTACCATTTCCTACCTGTCTCCAGGGGTTAAATTCTTGTTTTGCACTTTTGCTGCGCCTAGTATAAGTTCATAAAAACATATGATAAATGCATCGAGCAGCACGATACTGCACCCAAAGCATGCAAGATTGACTTCAGTGCTTTTGTAGTCAGATATGTTTTAAACTCACTATAGTCCTATTCTGTAGTGTTGTGCATCATTTTCAGACTAAAGCACTCCACTTGCTCCATCCCTTTGGCCCAGTTTTATTTGAGATGGACATGCCTCTTGTCATGAATTATGCAAAAGCTTGAAGAGCAGCGGCAACACGGGTTCAAGCTAGGCGGGTCGTGGCGGCAGTGGAGGCATGAGCAAGATGGGGTGCATGGTCGAATATATAACTATGGGGTATATGTGTACAAGGAGTATATCACACACAGACAGGGTATGTACAACACACATTAGAAAGCTTCAGATATTACGGAACCGAATCAGCGGTACCTGATATACCTGGAATCAAGGAAGTACATATCAAGAAGGTTTAGATTGATTACCCAACCCGATACGATCATTATTCAAAACAAATTTATCTATTGGGACATCAAGAAAGACAACTCCCTATCGACTACGGCTGGATAGGAGTCAGTACCTTACCCTATATAAGGCGGAAAGGCTGGGGAGAAAAAGGAGAGAGACAACAACACGAAACACGTGAGAGAACTCGAGGCAAGCATCAAGACCCTAGCAGAGAAGATATTCGGTGACCTTAGCCTTAAGTTAGATTAGATCAGATCAGATCTACTCTCTATAATAGTTTTAGCTACATTGGTTGTACTCGAGATCATCAATATACGACAACAACACCCCCACAGGACATAGAGTTACTCGAATCGGAGGCTGGAACCTGTATACATCGATTGTCTCATCTCGTGATTAATCCCTGCACTCGAAGGTACCCAGTCAATTTACGGACATATTGTTAGTAACTAATCTTCGATAGTTGGAGCGCGAGGTAGGGGCCATCTTCTGTTTCATAGGATTAATCATGTCTCGAGCTCATGTATACGTCGGACTCTCCGACAACGGCTTCCACGACCACTTTGAGTCGACGAAGGACAGCTTCGAGTCCCCTCTTGTCGGCTCAAAAATTATCTTCGGGACTATGGTTTCCCATTGGGATGGTAAAGGTGGACTGATCCACAACGGTACCCTCGAATCCAGACCTGTGGATGTGTACCATGAGGTGGGACATCTCAAGTGGGATCTCGTGGAGCTTAATGTTCTCCAATGCATGGACACCGACAGCAACGAGGGTGGCGACGGTGATTCTAACGCTAGCCAGAGCAGCCGAACAGATCGATTTGTGTATATGGCCAGAAGCAACGACCCCCCACCAGCTGACCTAATGGAGATATATCCAAAGGCCATGGTCGACAACGGCGCAGAAATTCTCAAAGATTCGGCGATAGCTGTAGCTACCAATGGTACCAGCGCCAAGTTACCGCCAGAAACATCCACAGCTGGAGCCTGACGTGCACCTGACACGACCCTCCACCGGCGAACCACGGGAGGGCTGATGCCACCTGACCTCTCTCGACGACTTCTGGTGGGTGCACCTCCGCCTGTGATGATCTACGGCTCAAGGGAGAAGCTCCCTCCGAACAGTCACCATGAGGCTTCATCGGCTCGACTGCCATCGAGCCTCGGTAGCGACGTATTCAGTACTCCGGACGCTAACATACAAGGAGCTGATGATTCTCAGATCTCTTCCAGAGTTGGATCCAGCGAATCCACTAACTCCTATGGTCAATCAAGTCAAGATCCTACTCGATACAGCGCAGATCCAAGTTTCTCGAGCAAAAGATCCTAGCAATTCCAAGCCCCCCAATCGGCACAGTCCCGGCTTGAGGAGCCACAGGCATGAACGCTCTCAACTAGTGGAATCTCGGACGGGAAGCTCGGGTGATCGAGCCATAACACGATATTGTGGACCAAATTGTAGCTGCCCCATCCATAGGCGTAGAAATTAGGCAGACCTAAGGAATCATATTCCTCACAATTGGCATGATCTACGGACGGTGATCGAAAACCACCGTGAAGAATGTTGTGAAGATGATCATCACCACTATGACTGTCGATCTATAGGACGAGATGGTCGACCTGACTCCCCTGCTGGAAGAGCCAGGCGTGATAGTCCCCCCCCACCTCCTCTTGAAGAGTTCTATGTGGAATCGAGGCTTTCGTGCACAAACTTTGATCAATTCGGTGGCCCGAGAAGTTCAAGGCGGGCCCGATCAAAAATTATGACGGGAAAATCAATCCTAATAAGTGGTTGCAGATCTACACCACTGTTATTTGAGCAACTGCTGATGAAAATCGAGTAATGGCCAATTACGGGTTAACCACCCTTGATGGACCTGCAAGGTCCTGGTTGATAAACTTGCCACCCAACTCGATTAGTTCGTGGACAGAACTTAAGGCTATATCCATAGCCAATTTCCAAGGCACATTCAAGCACCCAGGAATGGAGGATGACCTCCACCAGCTGCACCAAGGAGACAATGAATCTCTTCGAGATTTCATCCGCAGGTTCAGCGACAAGCATAACACGATCCCAGACATCTCAGATGAGTCGGTAATTATCGCCTTCAAACGAGGTGTTCAGGACATAGACTAGCGTGGAAAGATGGCTACTCAGAAGATCCGCATGGTCAAAGAGCTTTTCAAGTTGGACGACAAGTGTGGAAAATGAGCGAAAGCGTAGGTACATGCTAAAAACTTCCAATCTGGCAAGGACAGACCCGAGTCCTCGAAGAACGAAGGAAAGAAGCACAAACCTGGTGACAAGCACAAGGGTCCCGATACAACTATAGCTACGGTCGACAGAACCAAATCACGCAACACTGGGGACAATAAAGGCCTCAGTCGAGGTGGTGAAAAGTGGTGCCCATACATCAGATCAATCGGCATGACTTTGACGAGTTCTTTGTGTTCAAGAAGAAGCTTGATGAAAAGATCAAGGAAAACGCTGAGCGTGGCAATAAGCAGGCTAAGTCAAACGTGAAGGGTAACGAGCCCCAGTTCCATGAGGCTGACCACAGCTTAGTGCACATATTTGGAGGATCCGCCACGTACGAGTCCAAAAGGCAGTACAAGGTGGTCGAGCGAGAAGTTAACTTGGCCCTAAGTGGGCCCACTTGGTATCTCAAGTGGTCAGAACAGTTGATCACCTTTGATCAAATCGATCATCCAGTCACGATATCACATAGTCTCCAGAACTCTAGTTGATGGTGGTAGTTCAATCAACCTCATTTTTTCCAAAACCTTGGACAAGATGGGAATTCGAAGGTCAGAGCTTAAGATGGAAGTCGAGCCTTTCCACGACATAACTCCCAACTCATCGACCATGCCTCTTGTCCAGATCAAACTATCGGTCATGTTTGGCGCGCCCGACAACTTCCACACAGAAAAGCTGACCTTTGATGTCGTTGACTTTGAGATAACATACAATGTGATCCTAGGTCGCCCAATGCTAGGCAATTTCATGGCGGTGGTTCACTACGCCTATCAAACACTCAAGATCTCAGCACCTAAGGGGGCCATTATCTTCAAAGGGGATCAGCGCGCAGCGGTCACATATGACAACCAAAGCCTGGATATGGTTGAACACTTCAGTCGAGTGGCCATCACTCCTAAGGACACAAAATCTAAGCATCAAAGGCGCCAAGGTGTCATCGAGGCCAAAGACTCTGGGCTCATAAGTCTTGCTGGCTCTTCTGAGTCTGACGGCGCCAAAGGCAAGAACAACGATGACGTCAACAATAAGAAGACCAATGGGTGCGTCAAGGCAATGCCCCTCAACCCGTCTGAACCATCCAAGATGGTTAAGATTGGGGCCAACCATGACCATAAATAGGAACTCAAGCTCATCACCTCCTCCAAGCAAACCAAGACGTGTTCGCATGGCAACCGCCCGATATGCCTGGGGTCCCTAGGGAGGTGATCGAGCATCGACTAGCTATTAAACCCGATGCCAAGCCTGCGGTGCAGAAGCAGAGAAGATTTGCAAAAGGTAGGAAGCGAGGCATCGAGGAGGAGGTCGATAAGCTCCTAAAGGTGGGTTTCATCCGAGAAGTGCGTCGTCCTACGTGGCTCGCGAATCCTATCCTCATCAAGAAGGCCAATGGCAAATGGAGAATGTGCATCGACTTCACCGACCTCAACAAGGCTTGCCCCAAGGATCCATTTCCTCTCCCGCACATCGACTAGATCGTCGACTCTACAGCAGACTGCGAATTGCTATGTTTTCTAGATGCCTATTTGTAACACTCTAAATTTCAATTTTTGCAATAGTTTAAAATTTGCTGGAAATTAAATAGGTGGTTGCAATTTCGTTTAATAGGGAAATTAATTTCTAATTTTAAATTGGCATAGGTTATATCTTTGAAGCATTCATGCTGTTGTAGGTGCAATAGGGTTTTTATGCATGGAAAAGTCTGCAAAAATTCGATAGAAGTCGCTCGTTCAAACCCCTTTTTGAAATTGTTTGAAATGTAAAATAAAAAAGGCTTTTGAAAATGAAAAATAGCTTTCAGGCTGTATTCCCTCTCTCCTGGCCCATTTCCTCTCCCCGCCCTCTCTTTTCTCCCTCGAGTGGGTCACGGCCCTCTTTCCTGCGCTAGCCCGCAAGGCCGACCCGGCCTGCTGTTTGGCCGAGCCGCCAGCTGAGCTGCCCGCCCGACTGGCTCCTCTTCCCTAACCCCCCGCCGCCCAACTCAACCGGCCCCCAAAATCGCCCGTGCCCAATCAAATCCCACCTCCCCGCACCATAAATTGCTAATCAAACCCCACCACTGTGATCGCCGCCCCCTATTCCCTCCTCCCCGGCTTTTTCCCCCTTCATTCTCCTCTCTTTAATTTGGAAACTGATGCTTTTAATGGAAATCATGGTGCCGGCCGAATCCTCTCAAATCCACCACCCCTCTCCCTCCCTCGGTTATTTAAGCCTCTCATCATCTCCCTTGCGATTTGTGCACGGATTTGAGCTCGGCACCATCGCCACCATTGTCACCAGTAAGGAGCTCGCCGTTGCCTAATTTCTCCATGGCCGGACCTCTTTTGACCTCAATTATCCCTTCATCGATGTCACAGGACCTCAAGCATCACTTGCGCACACCTCTTGGTGCTCCTTTCACCGACAGACGTCGTCCCCACTGAGACCAAGCATCACCGCCCGCCGTTCTCCGTCGCTGGCAGCCTTCGGACCTCCTCCGCCGCTGTGTGACCCGTTGTAAGAACCCCTTTCCCCTCCTCTCTATTTTACACCAAGCGCCGTTGAGAACCGTGGTCGGATCCGTAGTTTCACGCATCTTCGGTGAGCTCCAGCGGCCAGCTGCCATCAGCCGCTACCTCCCCGTCCCGCATCGCCGAACACCGTCCCATTTTAAACCCTGAGTGCCTAATTCAAATCAGACAGCTCGGATTAGACCGAGCTTACCCCTTTGAGCCTCGGTGTACCGTCAATCATGGACCGGCCATAAGGCCGTGGTCCACGGGGCCCATAAACCTATTCCATGGATTTTCTAGTAGCAAAATAATTTAGCAAATGTTTATGACATCATAAATCCACTTTTTCAGTATAAAATCAATTCGGTATTTCTTTGGAAATTAAGTAAAATTTGCAGTTTAGCCCTGGAACTTCAAAAGCTCAATACTTTTTGCTCGTAGCTCTGATTTGGGCGATTTTCGCACCCAAATGTTCGTGACGTGTAGAATCTTTTTACAGGGTTTTAATCTAGATTTAGCACTATTTGGTGTACTGTCCTTAGAGGTTTCTTTGTGTGCTTTTCTGGTCTATCGTGTTAGGAGCTGAGTAATTCGAAAATCTCCAAGACCAAGCTTTCGAAGATTTTGAGCAACCTTCTGTCGAAGGCAAGTGTCCTTGAGCATTTTTTTCCTGTTTTAGGATTCATGTTTAGATCATTACCCTTCTATTACATGTTTGTATAAATGGAATCCCACATTAGGGTTTACTAGTTTTGAATGATAATTCCTTGTTGCCGTTGTTTCATCATGAGATATAATGGGTAGTTTATGCTAGTGTAGTCATGGTTGGGAAGATGTTAACATTGATTAATGATTATGGAACAAGAATCGGGAAGGGTAATTTTGTAGCAACATGGTATAGGGATCCTAATAGGATGGCTGGTTGTGGTGGTGCTGAGTAGCATGTTTGTGTTTGTTCTTGTGTGGGGTCCTAAGGACTGGTTTTTGAAGCATTTAACCGAGCTAAACCGCACAACCACGAGGTCTATATGGATATGGCCTGTCCAACTAATTAGCCACCCCTCTGGCTCTGTGGGTATCGTTGGACTATTAAGTGACACAAGAGGGGGCTTCTGCAGCGATGGAATCATCTGTTAGCGGTGAAACCTCAGTGGGTACCTGCAAGTTAGTGGGAGCTTTGTAAAGGCCTTATAGTGAGACCTCAACTCCACACCCTAGAAGTATGGAGCAACACTGGAACCACAACTCGTAGGGAAAGCTGTACAAACTCTGCAGAGTATCAAACTGATTAATCAGCCGTGCTCACGGTAAGGAGAAGGCTTGAAATTCTTCAGGATTAGTTGGGATCTTGGTTTGGTATGGTTGGTCGGGTAGCTGGGTAATGGAATTACCTGGTGAGTCTTGGTAGTCGGATGGATTCCGATGAGTCAATCCTTTTGATACAGTTATGTCTTCACTTAGTAAATAGGATGCCTGATGTTGGAGTCATAGTTTAAGTTGCATAGTGCAGTTAACCATGTCTAACCTTTCCTTGACTTAAGCCCCATAGCATGTTTTCCCTCCACTTGCGGAGTACATCTTTGTACTCACACTTGTTGTCCCCTTCCTTGCATTCTTCCGCTGTTCAAAAGCCGTCAATGAAGTTGCAACCTTCAACGAGGATGACTTCGACCCAGAGCTGCTGTTCTAGGCTGGTGTGCCCCCGGTTGACGCCTGTGTAAGATGGAAGCTCCGCTAGTGCTGAAGACCTCTTTTTAGTTCCGCTGTATTTTCTTTTAGACCCTCGGGTCATTTGTAATAAGTTAACTAACGTTGTAATAATGGCATTGTGATGATACACTGATGATGTAGCACATGTATGGAAACCTGATCCTGCATACATGTGTTGTGCCCGATTTTGTTTCTTTAAAACTAGGTGTTACAGAAGTGGTATCATAACCGTGTTGACCGTAGGACGCTACCTAGATAGACTAGACATGCTAAGGACTTATGTTTGTACAAACTACTTTTGGAAAATTGTTTTTCTTCCAGTTTTTCCTTTCTCTGTCTACTGCTCTTTATAAAATGGTTACTATTTTTTATCTTTTTTTCAAAATTTTAGATGGCCTAGGACGCTACCTAGATAGACTGGACGTGCTAAGGACTTATGTTTGTACAAACTACTTTTGGAAAATTGTTTTTCTTCCAGTTTTTCCTTTCTCTATCTACTGCTCTTTATAAAATGGTTACTAATTTTTATCTTTTTTTTTCAAAATTTTAGATGGCCTGCACGAAGATCACTCCGCGCAAGCATGTGTTGGTTCCAGAGGTGGAGGTTCCTGCTGGTGCAGTCTGGAGGCACCAACCCCCAGCCGAGTTCTACTTCTATGGACAGCTTGCTGGATATTTCACCTACACGCTGTGGTACCTGCTATAGGGACATGGCTACCACGATGCTCCTCTCTTCAAGGGCGTCGGGGTTCTGCTTGGAGGACGTGGTTACTCCTGGTCAGTGGAGGTGACCATGTTTGAGCAACCCTCCGACGACTGTCTTTGCCGAGTCCACATCTCCACCGCCCTCAGAGCTACGTTCGAGGCAAGGATCAAGGACGTCGCTCACCAGGCTATATATGTTCTCTGCCGAGAGAACAGACAGGACCTCAGCCACACCCAGTTCGGGAAGTTTTCGTAGCGCCAATCAGGCAGCCTGGAGGTCACCTTCGCGTCCATGGGCAATGGAGCAGATCTCCGTCTGAGAGAGCAGGTCCGCCTCACCGCCGCCCTGTCGCCGAGCTGGATAGAGCACTCGATGAGCTAGAGGATATGCACCAGCGCCATGTCGAGCACGAGCAAATGATCTACGAGCTGGATATACTATTGGAGGACCCTGACGAGCTCCCTGCGGAGGCTCCCCTGGTACCTATGGCTGCACTGCCACGTTCTCCTCCACGCAAGATGCTTTGTCAAGTAGATGTAGCAGGCCCTTTATGCATAGCAGGCAAGGAGTAGAGTCGAGCTAGGAGGATGTCTTTAGCTGAACAATCGTTTAGCATCGTGTGTCGTTGGCTCCAGTGTGTGCTTGTGTCTGTAGTGTGAACCGTGTTATGAGTTGGATCTTTGATTGAGTGTTGGTGTGATGTGGGGGTTTTCCCTCTACATTGTATCAGTTATTATTATAATAATAGTTGGGAGTCCTTTCTTTCTATTCTTCTCTTGTTTTTCTGCCCTTGCTTTTCTCTTATGCTTCCCCGCTCGTACCCTGGCGACCAACAAATGGTGAACACCAGGCGCAACAGCAACATCAATGACAACACCAACAACAACGTCAACAACAATGACAACACCAACAACAACGCTGCCAACCAACATGACCTTCCTCCCCCGCCACCCCTCATGGACGCCCACCAAGTCATGACCCTTCTTCAGGGCTTGGTTCAGGCAATCAATCAGCAACCTCAAACTCAGCAGGCACTACCGCAGCAACCGCAATCAAGGCTCAGGACTTTCTTGAGCACTCAGCCGCCCACTTTCTCTCAGGCAGTGGAGCCCATGGAGGCAGATGACTGGCTAAAGACCATAAAAGGCAAGCTACAGATAGCCTAGTGTAATGGAAGGGAGAAAGTTCTCTTCACATCCCATCAACTGATTGGACCAGCTCACGAGTGGTGGACAGCTTACACTACCACTCACGGGAATCCCTGGGAAATCACTTGGGTAGAGTTCCAGGATAACTTCCGTGTGCACCATGTCCCCAATGGTGAAGTAAAGCTTAAGAGCAGGGGTTCCTTAGTCTGAAGCAAAGACCCATGGCAGTAAGGGAATACCTCACCAAGTTCACCCAGCTCTCTCGCTACGCCCCAATGATGTGGATACTGAATAAAAGAAACAAGAATTCTTCCTGGAGGGCCTCAACGCTAGTTTAAAGTATGCCATCTCAACCAATGAGTACCCTAGCTTTGAGAAGCTGGTAGACAGAGCCTTCATAATGGAGAAGAAGCACCATAATTTGGGAGAAGAGCGCAAGCGCCATCTGCAAGGTCAGTCTTCTGGTAGTAACACCCACCCCTACTTCAACCCTCCTGCCACTGGTCCTATGTTCCGCCATGGAGGGCAGAGCCAGCAGTAGAATCAGCAACAGAGGCCGCAGCAAAAGATGCAGAATCAGGTTGCAAGGTCATACAAGCCGTCAGTACAACCAACATTAGTCTCACCCCAGTTTCCAGCAGCAACAGCGACCCAACAACAACCAGCCTCAGCAGCAGAACCGCATAGGCCAAGGGTCAAGCAACTTTGGGCCGTGTTTCAGTTGTGACAACTTTGGGCATCTTGCCAACAAGTGCCCCAAGAAGCAGCAAGGCCAAGCACCGGCCCAGGGCAACAATCAGCAGCAGCCTCACCAAAATGAGATGCATGGTCGAGTTAACCATGTTGCAGTGGAGGAAGCCCAGGATGCTCCTGAGGTAGTGTTGGGTATGTTTTCTGCAAACTCTCATCCTGCTATAGTATTGTTTGATTCCGGTGCTATGCATTCATTCATGTCATATAATTTCGTGAATACATATAAATTGCTAAGAGCATTAATGAAAAATTGGGTGCTAGTTAGTTCTCCTAGAGGAGAAATGGAATCAGTGCATCTAGAATAAGTATATGCATAAGGGGGGTAGACTTTCTTGCCAACCTCATCATTCTGGAGTCCAAGGGAATTGATATCATTCTAGGAATGGACTGGTTGACCAAGTACAATGGAATTATCAGATGTGCCGCAAAGTCAGTGTAGTTGATACATACAGACGGAACCAAGGTGCAATTTCAAGCCACAACGAAGTTAGCTAACAACGCCAGTTTAAACAAAGCCAACACAGTGGAAGATAGCAGAGTGGTCAGTGAGTTTCTGACATCTTCCTGGAGGATTTGCTAGGTATGTCACTTGATCATGAAATTGAATTCATCATTAAATTAGTACCTGGAATGGCTCCTATATATAAGAGACCATATAGCATGGATGCCAATCAGTTGGCTGAGCTCAAGGAGGAGATCAAAGAGCTACTAGACAAAGGGTTTATCTGCCAAAGTTCTTCACCCTAGAGAGCCCCAGTTATCTTCGTCCCGAAGAAGGATGGTACACAAAGGATGTGTATAGATTATGGAGTCCTGAATGAAGTAACTATCAAGAACATGTACCCTCTACCCCGCATTGAAGATTTGTTTGATCAGTTGAAAGGAGAATGTGTGTTCCCCCAAATCTATCTTCGGTCTGGGTATCATCAACTGAAGATTCGTGCCTCAGATATTCCAAAGACGGCATTTGTTACTTGTTATGGTTTGTACGAGTACACAGTAATGTCTTTCGGGGTGACCAATGCTCCAGCCTACTTCATGTATCTGATGAACCAGGTCTTCATGGAGTATTTGGAGAAGTTTGTTGTGGTATTTATTGATAACGTTCTGGTTTATTCCGAGAACAAGGAAGAGCACGAGGAACACCTAAGGATGGTATTCCAGAAGCTTAGAGAAAACCGTTTGTAAGTTAAATAGAGCAAGTGTGAGTTCTGGTTGAAGGAAGTTCCCTTCCTTGGTCACATCATATCTGTAGGAGGTGTGTCTGTAGATCCGTCCAAGGTAAGAGATGTTCTGAACTAGAAGCCACCGTAGAATGTGTCTGAGATCCATAGTTTTTTGGGTCTAGTAGGATACTATCGTCGGTTCATAGAAGGTTTCTCCAAGATAGCGAAGCCAATAACAGAATTGCTAGAAAAAGGAGCAGAGTTTAAGTGGACAGCTGCTCGAGAAGCCAGTTTCAATGAATTGAAGAAAAGGTTGACCTCAGCACCAGTTTTGACCATGCCAGATACTCAGAAGCCGTTTTCGGTGTATTGCGATGCGTCCCAACAAGGTTTGGGATGTGTGCTCATGCAAGAAGGTCATGTCGTAGCATATGCATCTTGGCAGTTAAGGAAGCATGAAGAGAATTATCTAACACATGACTTGGAGTTAGCCACAGTGGTTCATGCACTAAAAATCTGGAGGCATTATCTGATTTGTCAGAGATGTGAGATCTATTCAGATCATAAGAGCTTGAAGTATATCTTTACTCAGCCAGATCTTAACCTCAAGCAACGTAGATGGTTAGAGCTCATCAAAGATTACAATCTGGGAATCAACTATCACCCAGGAAAAGCAAACGTAGTAGCTGATGCTTTGAGTAGAAAATCTCAAGTTAATGCAATAACTCTTCAAGAGTTGAGTCCTGAGCTATGCAAGAGTTTGAAAGGTTGAATCTGGGTATGGTCCATAACACCGAGATGGTTGCAATGGAAATAGACTTGACCCTTGAATAGGATATAAGAAAGGTTCAGCTTGAGGATGACAAGATTTTGGAAATCAAGCAGTTGATCAAAGTTGGCAAAGCCCCAGATTTCACTAAAGATGAACGAGGCACAGTGTGGTATAAGCACAGGTTATGTGTTCCGGATGTGGAAGCTATTTGGGATACAATTTTAAAAGAAGATCATGATTCAGCATATTCCATCCACCCAGGGAGTACCAAGATCTTAAAGATCAGTATTGGTGGTATGGAATGAAACGTGTAGTAGCAGAACACGTGGCCTTTTGTGATATCTATCAGTGAGTCAAAGCCGAGCATCAAAGACCAGTATTACTGCTACAGCCTTTGAAAATACCTGAATGGAAGTGGGAAGAAATCAGCATGGATTTCATAGTGGGTCTACCTCGAACCCAGTCAGGATATGATTCTATATGGGTCATAGTTGATTGGCTGAAAAAAGTAGCTCATTTCATTCCAGTCAAGGAAACCTATAAAGGTTCGAAGCTAGCTAAATTGTATATGTCCAGAATTTTGTGTCTGCATGGGGTACCTAAGATAATTGTATTCGATCGTGGCAGTCAGTTTACTCATGGTTCTGGCAACGTCTACAAGATTCTATGGACACAAGGTTGAATTTCAGCTTAGCATATCACCCGCAGATGGACGGATAAACAGAAAAGGTAAATCAAATCCTTGAAGATATGTTGAGAGCATGTGCTTTGAAGAATGGTAATAGTTGGGACAAGAATCTACCGTATGCGGAATTCTTGTACAACAACAGTTATCAAGCTAGTCTAAAGATGTCTCCTTTTGAAGCCTTATATGGAAGGAAGTGTAGAACCCTGTTGTTTTGCAATCAAACCGGAGAAAGCCAAGTTTTTGGTCCAAAAGTTCTGAGAGAAGCAGAAAGACAAGTGCAAGAGATCAGAGATAATATGAAAAAGCACGATCAAGGCAAAAGAGTTATGCAGATCATCGACACCAGGAACTAACTTTTGAAGTAGGAGATTTCGTGTATCTCAAAGTATAACCGATCAGTGGTCTACATAGATTCAAGGTTAAAGACAAGCTTTCACCTCGATTTATTGGTTCGTACAAGATATTAGGCAGACGAGGAGAAGTAGCTTACCAGCTTGAGTTACCACCTCAACTCTCGGGAGTACACAATGTTTTCCATGGGGTCATAGTTAAAGAAGTGCTTAAGAGTTCCCGAAGAACAGTTGCTAGTAGAAGAACAGGATGTGCGAGTGGATCTCTCATATTCTGAATATCCGGTCAAGATTCTTGATATGTCAGAACGGGTCACCAGAAATAGGCGAGTTTGAATGTTCAAGGTGCAGTGGAAGCATCACTCAGAAGAAAAGCAACCTGGGAAAGAGAAGATGATCTGACGACCGAGTTTCCCCATCTCTTCTCCGATCCTTCTAAATCTCGAGGGCAAGATTCAGCCTAAGGGGGGTAGGTTTGTAACACCGTAAATTTCAACTTTTGTAACAGTTTAAAATTTTTCTAGAAATTAAGTAGGTGGTTGCAATTTTGCTCAATAGGGAAATTAATTTCTAAATTTAAATTGGCATAGGTTATATGTTTGAAGCATTCATTCTGTTGTAGGTGCAATAGAGTTTTTATGCGTGGAAAAGTTTGCAAAAATTCGCTAGAAGTTGCTCGTTAAAACCCCCTTTTGAAATTGTTTGAAATCTAAAATAGAAAAGGCTTTTGAAACTGAAAAATGGCTTTCAGGCTATATTCCATCTCTCCCGGCCCATTTCCTCTCCTCCCCCTCTTTTCTCACCCGAGTGGACCGCGCCCCTCTTTCCCGCACCAGCCTGCGAGACCGAGCCAGCCTGCTGTTTGGCCGAGCTGCGAGCCGAGCTGCCCGCACGACCAGCACCTCTTCCCAAACCTCCCGCCGCCCAACTCAACCGGCCCCCAAAATCGCCTGTGCCTGATCAAATCCTGCCTGCCCGCGCCATAAATCGCTAATCAAACCCCACCACCGTGATCGCCGCCCCCTATTCCCTCCTCCCCGATCGTTTCCCCCTTCATTCTCCTCTCTTTAATATGGAAATCGATGCTTTTAATGGAAATCATGGCGCCGGCTGAATCCTCTCAAATCCGGCCGCCCCTCTCCCTCCCTCGGTTATTTAAGCCTCTCATCATCTCCCTTGTGAGGTTCTGCACCCAAACCATCCATTTCCCCTGTGATTTGTGCATGAATTTGAGCTCGGCACTGTCACCACCATTGTCGCTAGTAAGGAGCTCGTCACCGCCTAATTTCTCCATGGCCAGACCTCTTTTGACCTTGGTTATCCCTTCATTGGTGTTGCAGGACCTCAAGCATCACTTGCGGACACCTCTTGGAGCTCCTTCCGCCGCCAGACACCGTCCCCGCCGAGACCGAGCATCACCACCCATCGTTCTCTGTCACCGGCCGCCTTCGGAGCTCCTCTACCACCACGAGACCCGTTGTGAGAACCACTTTCCCCTCCTCTCTCTTTTGCGCCAAGCGCCATCGAGAACCATGGCCAGATGTGCGGTTTCATGCATCTCCAGCGAGCTCCGGTCACCGCCTCCCCATCCCGCACCGCTGGCCGCCGTCCCATTTTAAACTTTGGGTGCCCAATTCAAGTCTGACGGCTCAGATTAGACCGAGCTGACACCTTTGAGCCTCGGTCCATCGTGAACCGTGGATCGGCCATAAGGACGGTCCACAGGGCCCATAAACGTATTCCATGGATTTTCCAGTAGCAAAATAATTTAGCAAATGTTTATGACATCATAAATCCACTTTTTTAGTATAAAATCAATTCGGTATTTCTCTGAAAATCAAGTAAAATTTGTAGTTTAGCCCTGGAACTTCAAAATCTCAATACTTTTTGCTTGTAGCTCCGATTTGGGCGATTTTCACACCCAAATGTTCATAGCGACGAGCAGAATATTTTTATAGCGTTTTTATCTAGATATAGCATTGTTTGGTATACTATCCTTAGAGATTTATTTTGTGTGCTTTTTTGGTCTGTCGTCTTAGGAGCTGAGCAGTTCAAAAATCTCCAAGACCAAGCTTTCGAAGATTTTGAGCAACCCTCCATTGAAGGCAAGTGTCCTTGAGCATTTTTGCCCTGTTTTAGGATTCATGTGTAGATCACTATACTTCTATTGCATGCTTGAATAAATGGAATCCCACATTACAGTTTACTAGTTTTGAATGATAATTCCTTGTCGCCGTTGTTTTGTCATGAGATATAATGGGTAGTTTGTGCTAGTGCAGTCATGGTTGGTGTTGGAGCAAGAGTTCGTCTTGCCCCAACAAGTACAATGAAGGTTTCTTTTAATGAGCTGACTCAAGCTTGGAGATGAAGTTTTGAGAGGAGGAAACACCACGAGTATATTGATGATAGGAAAATGTATCACTCTGGGAGGAGTATCATAATGTTCACTATGATGCGTGTTCTTTCTCGCCATGTCCGTCTTTGCCTAGAGGACCGTGAACTCCTATTTATAGGGCCATACGTAACTTAGCGTACAAGTTATCATAATGTACAAATATCCGGGATCTGACCAAATTACTGGGCCTTATCCTGAATAACTACCTTCTATCCTATCGGGGAGATAAATATCCACCGTGGTAATTATCATGATGCCTGCCCCCTTGAAGGAGGCGGGCCGGTTGCCAACTGTGGCCCGTTGTCGCACTATCAGGGGTGTCACAGCAGGTACCATCATCCCGGAGTGTCAGAGCGTCGTCCACTAGCCTAGGCATTTAATGCCGGTCACCTCCTCGCAGGCAAAGTACGACCTGTTCTTCCCTTTTGGCAGATTTTTCCTAAGGCTTGATGACTCACCCAGTAACCTCCGGGAACCCGACTCGGGCAGCGGGAAGCCCTGAGGCCTTAGGAGGCCGAACCTTTGGGTGGCTAAGCTCCGGAAGACAGGGGCTTCGGAAGGGGGAGGCTTTGGGAGGCCGAGGCCTCGGAGACCAAGCCTTTGGGAGGCTGAGCTCCGGAAGGCCGGGGCTTCGGAAGGCGAAGACTTTGAGAGGCCGAGCCTTTAGGAGGCTGAGCTCCGAAATGCTGGGGTTTCAGAAGGCGGAGGTTTTGAGAGGCCGAGCGTTTGGGAGGCATAGCTGATTAAGCCAAGGGGCTGTCAAGGGTCCTTGATAATGACCTGCAACAGTTCGGAAGATGTTAACATTGATTAATGATTATGGAACAAGAATAGGGAAGGGTAATTTTGTAGCAACATGGTATAGGGATCCTAACAGGTTGGCTGGTTGTGGTGGTGCTGAATAGCACGTTTGTGTTTGTTCCTATGTGGGGTCCTAAGGACCAGTTCTTGAAGAATTTAACCCAGCTAAACTGCACAACCACGAGACCTATATGGGTACGGCCTGGCCAACTAATTAGCCACCCCTCTGGCTCTGTGGGCACCATTGGACGGTTAGGTGGCACAAGAGGGGGCTTCTGCAGCGATGGAATCGCCTGTTAGCGGTGAAACCTCAGTGGGTGCTTGAAAGTTAGTGGGAGCTTTGTAAAGGCCATGTAGTGAGACCCCGACTCCACACCCCGAAAGTATGGAGCAACATGGGAATCACGACTCATGGGGAAAGCTGTGCAAACTCTGTAGAGTATCAAACTGATCAATCAGCTGTGCTCACGGTCAAGAGCAGGCTTGGACTTCTTCAGGATTAGTTGGAATCTGGGTTTGGTATGGTTGGTCGGGTAGCCAGGTAATGGAATTACCTATTGAGTCTTGATAGTTGGATGGATTTCAATGAGTCAATCCTTTTGATACAGTTATGTCTTCACTTAGTAAATCGGATGCCTGATGTTGGAGTCATAGCTTAAGTTGCATAGTGCAGTTAACCATGTCTAACCTTTCCTTGACTTAAGCCCCATAGCATGTTTTCCCTCCACTTGCGGAGTACATCTTTGTACTCACACTTGTTGTCCCCTTCCTTGCATTCTTCCGCTGTTCGGAAGCCGTCAATGAAGCTGCAACCTTCAACGAGGATGACTTCGACCTTGAGCTCCTGTTCTAGGCTGGTGTGCCCCCGGTTGATGCCTGTGGAAGATGCAAGCCCCGCTGGCACTAAAGACCTCTTTTTAGTTCCGCTGTTTTTTCTTTTAGACCCTCGGGTCCTTTGTAATAAGTTAAATAATGTTGTAATAATGGCACTGTGATGATACACTGATGATGTAGCACATGTATGGAAACTTGAACCTGGCATACATGTGTTGTGCCTGGTTTTGTTTTTTAAAACTGGGTGTTACACTATTCAAGGTATCACCAAATTAGCATTGGATTAGAGGATGAGGAGAAAAAGACTTTTACTACTCCCTTCGGTGTATTTTTCTATGTAAAGATGCCTTTCAGTTTAAAAAACACTGGTGCTACGTATCAAAGGTGTATTCAAAATTGCCTACAACCCCAAATTCGGCGCAATGTAGAAGCATACGTCGATGATGTCATAGTCAAATTGGAAACCAAAAGTGCATTGGTTGACGATCTCAGGGAAACATTCGACAACTTCAAGAAATCTGGAGTGTTAGCAGATTTCATCGCCGAATGGACAAGCATTGAAGAGACAAGGCCAAAAATGGTTGAAGATCACTGGAAGCTCTTCTTTGATTGATCGCTCATGCTTCAGGGCTCGGGGGATGGCATTGTACTCAAATCTCCAATGGGCGACGAACTTAGGTATGTTGTTCAATTAGACTTTAAAGCTTCTAATAATGTGGTAGAATATGAAGGATTGGTAAACAGGCTCAGAATAGCTACATCGCTTGGGATTAAATGACTTCTTGTGAAAGGGGACTCACAGCTAGTTGTAAACTAAGTTCAAAAGGAGTGCTAGTGCTTGGACGACAACATGATGGCTTACTTACTCAAGGTACGTAAGCTCGAGCAAAAGTTCGAAGGGCTAAAAGTGACGCATATTAGAAGGAGTGATAACTCTGGTGCGGATGAACTTGCTATACTCGCTTCTTCTCCGGCACTGGTACCCATAGGGGTCTTCATTGAGAAACTCCTTAAACCATCTGTCTCGACATTTCAGTGAATGGATGCGGCCTAATCGGACTAGCAGTCTGGCCAGGTCTGCGAGGTAGAACCCACAGACATGGATGCTGCACTACTCGAACGCAAATCGACTTGGATGAATCCATACCAAGCCTATCTCGAGGGTCGTGACATCCCTGATGATGATGCATTTGCAAAGAAAATTGCTCGTAAATCCAAACTCTACATTTGGTAAATGGCGAGCTCTACTGTAAGGGGAGTAACGGAATCTTAATGAAGTGCATCACTCAGGAACTTGTGGCAATCATGCATCTTCTCGCACCTTGGTCGGTAAAATTTTCCACCAGGGATTCTATTGGCTGATTGCCCTCCAGGATGCTTTTGAGCTGGTCAAAAAGTGTGAGACATGCCAATTTTCGGAAGGTAGACCACTCGACCAGCCCAAGCTTTGCAAACAATTCCTCTTTCTTGGCCTTTCTCCATCTGGGGCATGGATACCCTGGGACCGTTCCCAAGGGCCCAAGGTGATTACAAGTTCCTATTTGTGGCTATCGACACGTTCACCAAGTGGATAGAGGCCAAACCCATAGGAAAAATAACCGCAAAAGTGGCTAAGAAGTTCATGAGGAACATAATTACTCGATTCGGCATTCCACATCGAATAACCCGTAGGAAAAATAACCACAAAAGTGGCTAAGAATTTCATGAGGAGCATAATTACTCGATTCGGCATTCCACATCGGATAATTACGGATATTGGTAGCCAGTTTAGAAGTGAAATCTTTATTGCGTTTTGCGAAGAATTCAGCATCAAGACTTGTTTTGCCTCCGTGGCTCACCCTCAGAGTACTGGTCAAGATGAGCGGGCTAATGGTATAGTCTTGCAGGGTATCAGAACTTGGGTCTTCGATAGGATAAAAGCCTACTCGAAACGCTGGGTAAAATACCTTCCATCGGTACAATGGGTTGTTCATATGTCGACTAATAGAGCCACCGGTGAAACTCTATTCTTCTTGGTATATGGAGCGGAAGCGGTGTTCCTGATCGAGTTGTAGTTCGGATCACCACGAGTGGAAAGTTACTCTGAAGAAGGGTAGGAGCACTTATGAGCAGATGACATAAATTTACTCAAGGATTACCAAGATCGAGTGTCTATTCGAGCACCTAAGTATCAACAGGCGTTGTGTAGATATCAATGTCAGAGAATTCATCCTAGGCAACTCACTGCTGGGGACCTCATCCAGCGAAAGGTACAGAAACAGGGCCCAGCGCCACAAGTTATCACCTAAGTGGGAAGGACCTTACATAGTAGTCGGAGTCACCTGACCTAGGTCAGTACGGCTATCTACTCCGAACGGTGAGATACTCGAGCACTTGTGGAACATCTACCAACTCTGAAAGTTTTATTCATAAGATAGATTACAGAAAGGATGAGCCTAGCTCTAGCAAATAGTGAAGATCCACCACCTCCAAAAGTTTGGAAGCGTATGGACCCTCATTCGCCCCTGAATGAGTTGAGGAACCTTCTATACTCCTCCCTCGAGTGACAGCTGATCATCCCAAGAATCGGCCGCCGACCAGCATATGAGCCAGGAAAAGTGGCCGAGACGAAGGTCCTACTAGAGCTGATGATAGGCACAGGTGATGCCAAGTGGTCTTCTACCTGGCATGAAGGCAATCTAACGGTTGTTGATGGAGAAGGCGAATGTGCCTCCTTCGTCGGCGATGACTCGGGGGCTCCACCGCTGAAGACCTCAATGGAAGCTTGGTTGATGATTTGGTCCAGATCATCGCCACCTTCATTCCACTCCAGTGCAGATCACTGCAGCAAAGCATAGGTCTTGATATAACGGCAAACATGTAGTGAGGGGACGCTGATGGTCCATGTTGGATGTTTCTTCCCTCTCCTTCTGAGGCCCGCTACTCGAGTCCTCGTCATCGGAAGACATGATGATGATGACCTTAGGAGGTACATGGCGAGAGGCCTAGGGGAAAGGACCTCTGGGATCAGCTTAAGAGGCGGAGATTGATTGGAGGCCATGGCTTCAAGCTATATGAGTCCTAGGAGGCAATGGGGAAAAAAAACAAAGGAGACGACAGACAAACGACTTTGAGTTCCCTCTATTTATAGCGGGGGAAATAGGTTGTAATATGTAAATGTGGCCATCAAGATCCAAAACGATGGCGTCGCCTCAGTCACTTAGAGCATTTGGTGGAAGTCATGATGGCGTTTTGGCTTGTCTTGTCTCTGCAAAGAGGGATGGGCGGTCATTATGACGCGTGAGATCAATGTTGCGGTGAAAATAAGTACAAATAGGAGTGGGGTCTTTTAATGCCCACATGCCCACAGATTCAAGTTCACTCGATAATCATATTACAGTCAAAACCATAACACTCTAGGGCTTGCATCCTCGAGTATTCAATCAAGAACGAGCCTCACCCTTCGACCGACTCCGTTATCGAGTACATGGTTGAGAGCGAGATTCAGTCGAGTACAGAGTTTTGAGCTATAAAACTACTTTCTGATCAATAGTATAGGTATGTCCTTTTCTACTCTCCGATTGAGTAATTTCTTCCTCGACCATAGAGTCGAAGGCTACATCATAATACCATATGTTTGTTATATGTTTTTTGCAAAATTTTAACTGGCTCTTGTCGATCACATTGAATAGGACCAACAGAGGCATGTGTTGGGTCGATGACGGACAATTATACCTCAAGAGGCATAATCGCACAGAGATTGTTAGACATCTCACGCCTAACGGCCAAAAGGGTTATGAAGTCCTAGTCTACCTTGCGTGTGCTCTCTATCGAGTTCATGTTTGTATGCTAATCGAATGCGCACATTGATAAAACTTCGCAAAAAAATTGATATGATCTTTCTTTTTTTAGCTCTGCATTACTCTTTTACTTATTATTACAGTCTTCTGGACTACTCGAGGGCAGCGCATCTAATGACTCGTCTAGCTATGATTTCAGGTATTAACAGACATATCATTGATCAATCTCAAGAATAACTATAGCACGCTCTGATCAGTTTTGCATCTATTTGTGCTAAACTCTATTTCATAGACAAGGAAATAGTAGTGATAGCATATTAGACAGGCCAAATATCAGCACCTCTAGTACAATTATCAAACAAGAAGAAGCCTATTACATATTTGACGAAAAAGCTTGGGAGATATCCACCTACAAGAACACCACTTAAAATTACCTTCAAGGGATTTGACCATCCTGGAAATAGCGTCGGGCTGCGGAGTCTTGAGCACCGAGTATTCATCTTGGTTGAAAGTTGAATTTGTCCAACGGAAGCCCAGAGTTCAACCAGGGTTGGTAATCCCTGGTATTGGAGGGACAACTTCAGAAGTCAAGCCCAGCAGAATTGTTTCTTCCTTCCTCTAAGCTTTCCGATCGAGAGGCTTCCAAATGTTATCATTAAAAGCATGGATGCGAATCTCTTCCAAGATAAGTCGAGTGCCCCCCAGACCAGGTTGCCAGAATTCAAACTCCGGTATCGACTGTTCCAGTGCCGCAATGACCCCTGATGGATCCCCTAAACAATCCCATCCAGGAAATCAGCAATGCGCCACCAGAATTTGCTACTGGAGACTTGGATCCAATGTAGTGGACCATCAACTAGAAACATATGTACACCCTTTGTCTTCTGAAGTTGAAAACATGACATCCTTGGGATGATGATGATGAATAGTCTCCCGTCTTTTCGCACCACACATCCCTCTAGGCTTACCCAAAACACATCATAAGAGAGTGACGAAAGGTTGGAGAACCATCCTGTCACTCGGTTGATTACTCTGCCCTTGACCTGGCGCCCTCGCTCGATGACGATCAAAAGACCACTTGAGGCCCCGACTATCTCACAACTGTCACCGACTAAACCTTGGAAACGAAGATCGAAAGTTGCTTCGCTCCCCAGACAATGCACCTTGACCAAGCCATCATTGTGCACAAATGGTCCCTTCAAGATCCATGCCACAAACTCTGCCACCCTGTGCACTTCACGCCAAGAAGTGAAGACACAGTGGAAGAAAGCGAAATCCTCCGGGTGCAACAGCTTGTTCGAGATGATATCTAATTCTCCCAATGGCAGAACGGCCCAATTGGGATTCTCAGCCATGAAACTCAGGGAGGGTAATGAAAATCCTTGAACGAAAGTAGATGATGCTGAAAAAGTTTGCAGAGGAGATCTAAAGGCAAGGTTTTAGCAAAGGGGGGGAAAGAAGAGGCGATGGAGTTTCTCTTGGGAAGTATAAGTAGGCATTGTCTCCAAAATAAAGTCAGAAATTGATTCTGCTTCGGCAAATACTCCCATCTCTACGGCACTTCGGTCGACGAGAAAGACAGGATGATGACGATGTGCGAATCTCTACACACCCTTCTGCCCGCATTAAATGCGCCCATACCCGTCGTTTCAACTTTTGAAAGGTTTTTTTTAACTCTACTTGGTGTCGGGTGTCGATTAGATGAGTTCTTTAAATCTTTTTGGGTCTCGAGTGCGATTAGCCACAGGGCGCTCGACCCGACTAAGCTTCCACTCGATAGTCGGGAAAGTATTCGTCCATACTCAATTCTTTCTACCAAGAGTTTGAACTACTTTACTCAACCAAGCTTAAACTTGGTAGTACTCTGAGTAGGTGCTTATGGAAATCTCTCCTCCGGAGTGGAGTTAGGGGGCTACTGTCGAATATATAACTATGGGGTACATGTGCATAAGGAGTATATCACACATAGACAGGGTATGTATAACACACATTAGGAAGCTTCAGATATCACGGAACCGAATCAGCGGTACCTGATATACCCGGAATCAAGGAAGTACATATCAGGAAGGTTTAGATTGATTACCCAACCTGATATGATCATTATTCAAAACATATTTATGTACTTGGACATCAAGGAAGACAACTCCCAATCGACTACGGCTGGATAGGAGTTGGTACCTCACCCCTAAATAAGATGGAAAGGCTGGGGAGGAAAAGGAGAGAGACAACAACACAAAACATGCGAAGACCCTAGCAAAGAAGATATTCGACGACTTTAGCCTTATGTTAGATTAGATCCGATCTATTCTCTGTAATAGTTTTAACCACATTGCTTATACTTGAGATCATCAATATACGGCAACAACAACCACATAGGACGTAGGGTATTACTCCAATCGGAGGCTCGAACATGTATACATCGATTATCTTGTCTGGTGATTAATCCTTAAACTCGAAGGTACCAAGTCAATTTATGTACATATTATCAGGAACTAATCTTCGACACGCACGTCGTTACGCGCGCAGGCACAAATATGACAGGTATGTACACCCAAGATGAAAATGCTGGGCCCACCACTGGTTAATGAGGGTCTTCTATAGGGTGGAAAATGGGTAGATGAAAAGACATGGTATTGTATTAAAAGTGTCACTTTGCTTTAAGGTAGATGATAAATCCACTAAAAATTAAGTTCCTTATGTTGAATTTTCATCGTGCTCGTACCAAATGAATTTTTTATTTCATAATTTGTCATTAAAGTTGTAGGATATTTGCATACAATTGAATATAGTACGTATTCGAATGTGAATTTGTATTTGAATAATCCGATTCAAATTTGCATTTGAGAATATTTGAATTTGTATTCATATTTGCATTAAAATATGGGTAGCAATGTGAAAAATAAATTATTCATTGGTATCATATCCGTTTTCACCCTTAAAGATCAACTCTTCTGGTGTCCTCTAGCAACTTGGAATCGTTTCTCACGTCCAATAGCAAAATAGGCCTACAAATTTTAGCACCAAAATCTCTAGCGTGTATATAGATCTCAAACACCCACAAAGTGCACCCCAATTATATGTCTATAAATTTTTAAATTGAATACACTAGCTATGTAAATTGTGGGTAGTAGGATTTGAATCATGGTAGGAGCAGTCAAAGAAACTCTCAGAAATGAAGTGAAATAACCACTTAAAAGTTAAATAATAGATGGAAACGAAAGCAATCCAGGATGACACAAGTGGGAAAGGCCCTCTTCCTCATTTCAAGACCTACTCAAGAAATGCAGGCCGGGACATGGTAATCAACATATATAGGAGTAGGTCTCAACAAAACACGTAGTTAATAAAATAAATATGACTTCTTAAAAAACGGAAAAATCTGATGTCCTCCATATCCATGCGTTAACCTCTGCATGCCCAGCTCCCTCGCATGGCTCAGATCATGTTGGCAAGTGCCATGCAGTTGTTGGCCATGTGGCTGAGTTCCGTGTTGAACTTCTCCAAGGGGTTGGGGAGCCCGGCCTGCTGGAACGGCCGGTTGCACGACTCGAAGTCCTGAACGGCGAGCTGCAGCATGATCTTCGTGGTGTTCTTGTCCTTGAACGAGATGGCCCGCTGCGCCGCACCGATGGTATCTAGGGTGTGCTTGTACATGTCGTCGCACAACTTAAGATCCTGCTGCTGTGCTGGCAGGATAGTGCGGGAAGTCTTAATGACGTTATTGCGCGCCTGCTTCGTTCGCTTGGCGAACGCGTCCACCTGCATATTGAGCACGGCCAGGTTGTCGATCACCGTGTACTTAGACGCATGCCGCCCGGCTGTGGACTTGCACACCTCCTGGAATGGGGTGCGCGCGCAGATGGCTTCAACCTGCGGGTGGACGGGGCCGCGGCGTCCCTTCCCCTTCGCCAACGCCTGAGGGAGGAGGCCGGCGGACAGCAGCGCCACCGCGGCGAGGAGAACGAGCTGTTGGTGGGCTGGCCCCATGGTTTGTCGTTGGCGGTGGATATCTATATATGGAGCAGGGCAGGACGGCAAGGAGAGGGTGGCGGTGGGTATCTATATATGGAGCAGGGCAGGACGGCAAGGAGAGGGTGGTGAAATGGGCGAGGTGGGAGGGGCTCTTATAGTTGGTTTCTTCGGCCTCGCAAATGCCGGTTGGCCTCTTGCGTTGTAGCTGGTAACGTTCATTGCTTTTTCCTTAGTTATCTAGGTTGGCCATGTTTGTCGGATGTGCTGACAACACAAATTTGTGGAGTTCCTAGAAATAGCTTGACTTGTGTTGATATTGCTAGCCCGATATCGTGTGAGTTTGTAGTCTTATACTTCGTGAGCAAACTACTGGTGCTTTTGAAAAAAATAATGTAATGCAGTCTTGCCGCCTTGTAAAACTGATGAGAATATAATGCATTGCGCACTCGTCGCGCCTTATACATCTCTGATTCACGGTTGTGTTCACCGTAGAAGTTTTGTTTTCGATATTTTGCAAACCATTCATTGTTAAAATCTGGTAATGTAAAATCTGAGTAGTCCATAGAAAACTCGTGATCCAAACAGTTTTGTACCTGAAGCAGCAAATGATTCCGTTTTCTTTGAAAGTAAGCGTCTACACTTGATCTATACGATGAAAAGACAAGTTGGGAGATTTGAAGGATCCCAGCCATCCATCTAGCAGATCAAACTACTGAAATTCATAGTTTTCCCCACCATAAGAAAATATCATACCTTTAAACACATTTAAATTAAGGTAAGAAAATTCTGTTGCCAATTCTTATGTTTGTACACAACTTGCCTATTGTTTTATGATATAAAAAATAGGAATACCTGCAAAGTCGATGAAGTATACCGTGAACAAAGAAAAAATTATGGAATACCTGTCTATTGTTTTATACATGTTCAGGCTGTGGAGTTGGGTAATAGCACTTCGTGCTGTGTTACCTTGATTATTCTTGGATCAAAGATTACAATGTTCATGTGAATGGGTCTAATCCTAAGAGCTAGGTGTATTTTGGTGTGTTTAAGGCTTAACATCTAATTGACTAGGAGATTGCATTGTCATAGAATCATTGAAAGCAGACGGTATCACAACTACAGAAAATCTCTTCATTGTTGGTTCCAAAACCCCCTTTACTACCAGTTTTAGAGCTGGTAGTGAGCAAAGGGCAGTGATAGTCGAGGACTATCACTGCCAGCTTGTTGGACCGGCAGCGAAGGGGGTTATCACTACCAGCTATAGGATTCAGCCGACAGTGATTCGCTGGTATCACTATCGGTTGTATCCTTCGGTCGGCAGTGATTTGCTGGAATCACTGCCGGCTGAAGGTTTGAGCCGGTAATGTTTTCCCCCTCCCCCCCTCCACGGACCTCCTCTCTGTCCTCTCTATACTCCCTCTCTCTCTTCTTAATATCTCCGTCTCTCTCTCAATATATGCATACAATGATATATATATTTACTATAAATCAATAATAAAAACACCATCATTAATACATAGTAATGAACACATATTACAAGTCAGGCATCGATAAACACACAAATATTACAAGTCACCCCCTCAAAAGTCAGTTGAGTTGAGCCAATCCAGTATCCCTCTATCTCTCCCGTGATGAGGACCGCGTCCCCGCACTGACGATTGATGGCGTGAGTACATCCGGGGATGCCACGGGGCTGATGGTGGTGGAGCGGAGGACCCGGCAATGCCTGATCGACCGCAGCGTCGCCTATTCTCCAGGCTTTCCAGCGTGTCAAAGACATCGAAGTTTGATGCCTGAACACCTCTAGGTTTTGCGCCTTTGGCCTCCTCTACAGCACACTGACACCCACCCTCTCATCCTCCTCCTCCTGGGTGTGTTTACGGGATACTACTTCTTGCTCCTCCGTAGTGCACAACTCGTGGGCTAGCCTCTCATCCTCCTTCTCTTGGGCATGTTTACAAGACGCTGCTTCTTGCTCCTCCTTCGCATCATCGTTGGAAGCCCATTGTGTCCAAGAGTCATCTGAGGATACCAACTTTGCATCATACATAGTAATTCTTATAACTCATTAATAAATGGAAAAATCTACGATTTACAATGAAATAAGTGCTGGTTCTACGATATGTCATCCATTGTGAGGATGAAAAGTGGGACCTGGCCCACATGTCATTGAAACACCGTGGCATATTGTAGAATAGGAAATGTCATTCATTAATATTGTGTCAATTGCAGAAATAGAATACATTGTCAAGCCCCTTGGTAGCCTTCGTCCTTGTCGTATACTCTCTGCTAGAAGGTAACCTGTCATCTGAAGGTCTCACAAACGTGGACGGCACGATCGGTTCATTAAACTTGCCACTTGGGTTGATAACATGTTCCAATAAGAATCCGGCCATCTATTCTTGAAGGGCATGTATTTCAATAGGTTGTAAGACACTTGTGCATAGTTTGGAGTGCTGCGTTTGAAGAATCGAAAGAATTAGTCCTTGAACATGTGTAGAAATTGAAAAGAAGGCATCGATATGTTATTTCATACCTCAAGGTCACTGAACCTAACAGCATCTCTGTCCAGGCTGAATACGTGTAGAAAGTAAGAACATAAAATGCGCAGAGATTGTTGCCAGGTGGCTGCCTCATACACTTCACGAGGAAAGGATTCGTTAGTGGAATGAATTGACCCTTTTTATTCAGTAGGAAATACAAGAAATGAATATGTATTGTGAACCAGAAAGTCGGTTTTTACAGCTTACTCCTTCCTGAATGGAAAGTGGATAACACTCTTCATGCGTTATCTTGTGTACACCCTATATATGAATATGAATACCAATTAAACCTAGATGCAATCATCAAGAAGATTAAATGATCGAGTTAGCCTATTTAGCATGTCGATGAGGTGTTGGTAAGTTGTTTGATCTCTCTTTTGTATGTCCAACACAATGATCTTGCTCAAGTCTGGGTAGATGACAAAGAGAACCAAATGAAAACTGCAGAATATGTCACTATAGCAAATTAGTACTAGAATCGAGTTGCCCATAAAATGAGGGCGTCCTTGCGCGGAAACATGTACTCATAGCTGTAGGGTAAGAGTATGAATTTATTATATTGGTGGTGAACCAGACACTTCAATAAGTAGGCCTCGGTGAAGTCTGGATTCTTCGTTACAAATTTCTGGTTCACAAGGCCAGGATCAGTGAATCCTACTTTCTTATCTAAGTCTTGTTTATATGGTTGGATCTCCATTCTATGAAAGAGAGAAGTTAACTATGCAATTGCAAGGTGCAAGATCATATAACATGAATTATATGCATAAGTCACTTATAGAGTCCACGCTCTGATTATAGCCACATCGAGGGTGTCTTCCTTGTACAGTTCATACAAGTGCAAGAATTCCAACCAGAAGAAGTCATCCCTGTTGAGGAAATATTCATTTTTGTTTCTCATGGGGAACGCCTGAAAACCCTGCCTGGACTGTTCCATGTACCATTGATGTAATCGACGCATTTGAGTTTTAAGGTTTTTTCTGTATCTGGTTTGACCAAAGGTTTGCCCAACTAAAACGGCCATATAACATCCAACTTTGATATATCCATTCCCACAGTAAGCCATGCTAGTTCTTCTGCTATTAATCTAGAAGAAGCCAACAAGTATGTGTTGGGGGTCGTTGTTAAGGACCCCTGATGGCCCCTTGTCTTCACCAGCTCGATCTCCCGAAGCCTGGGCCTCCCGAAGGCTCAGCCTCCCGAAGCCCGGCCTCCCGAAGCCCAGTCTCCCGAAACCTCGGTCTCCCGAAGCCTCGGCCTCCCGAAGCCCTGGCCTTTTGAAGCCCTGCCTCCCGAAGCCTTCACCTTCCGGAGCCATGTCTCCCGAGGCCCCCGTCTCCAGCTGCTCGGGCCGGCTTCCCAGAGGCTACAGGATGAGTCATCAGGCCTCAGGAAAGATTTGCTAGAAGGGGAGCACCGGTCATACTTTGCCTGCAAGGAAATGACCAGCATTAAATGCCTAGGCTGGTGGACGCCGCTCTGACACCCCGGTGTAATGGAGGTTATCCTGACACCCCTGGCAGTGCAGCGTCGAGCCGCAGTTGGTGGCCGGCTCACCCCACAGGGTGCAGGCACCGTGATGGTTACTATGGTAAATATTTATCTCCCGTGTAGGGTAGAAAGTAGTTACCTGGGATAAGTTCCAGTAATTTGGTCAAATCCCAGATATCTGTACATTATGATAACTTGTACGCCAAGCTACGCGTGACCCTATAAATAGAAGCCCCGGTCGCCTGGGCAAGGGACGGCAGAAAGACACAGAGGTGAAAAAACACCGAGTCACGCTGTGATACTCCCCTTAGATCGATCCATTTTTTCTACCATCAATACATTTGTCGTGTTACTTCCTCTTAAACTTTGTCTCCAAGCTTGAGTCTCCTCCTTAGAAGAAACTCAAGCCTTACTTGCTGGGGCAAGATGAACTCTTGCTCCAATAGTCCACAATGCTTGGAGCATCCTTAATGATTGGGCTTGGTTTGCTCTTGGCTTGCATCTTGCTGATGCGTTCATAGTCAGTCGGTGGCTTACTTGAAGCTGACCCCATCAGTTTAGCTTTGCCATTTTCATAAAAAATTCAAGGAACCTTCAGGCACAACAGGTTTTGGTGGAGGTGGTGGAGGATGGAAATGAGACGTGACACTGGTGTCCACAACCTTTTTTTCCTCAGCAGTGAGTGAATAGACATCCTTGAGTTTTGCCAACTTCTTAGATGCCACCGACTTCTTAGATGTTGTCGTATGCTTAGATGCTGCAGAACCTGATCTTGTTTCTCGAGATGATGGCTGGCTTCTTGGTGGTGTTAGCTTCTTAAGCGATGGACTTCTTCGAGGCGATGGTTGAGGAGGTGGACTTCTGTTGGGAGATGGCTGAGGAGAGGGAGATCTTCGAGGCGACGCTGGATCGGGGTGTAGTGGAGAGTAGAGAGTCTCGGGGGCTTTCCCTGGTGGAAACACTATGTAGACCTTCTCCCACGCGATGAATGTGTACTCGTTCTCTCCTATAGTGTTCGCCCCCTCCTCTACGGGGTAGTCCACCTCAACATGGCGGTATTGGTCAACTGTCTCATCTACTTCAATCGCGGCGTAGGCCTCCGGTATCGGATGTCCTTGCAAATGTTCATTGAAGCTGTGGGGATAAGCCACGTCGGAAGCCACCTTGATGGTAATGTTCCTAGCACCAATGTGTAGTTCACACGGTGTCCATGCTATGATGAGGTCCATGGGATAAGTGCTGGGGTCTGCTCCTGAAACTCCCATGGATGCATAGCTACTCCGACGACCACCGGGGCAGGAGTGCGCAAACTTAGGAGACGTTGCCAGCTATTCTTGTTCGCTCACAGTGGTGCCTTGTTCACGCATGAGGGCTTGTGCTATTTTTTTTCTTATATATGTTCCCTCTCCTTTTTTAGCGCTTGTTCAAGCATTTCCATCATCCTAGCTTGTTCTGCCTCTCATTCTGCATCTCGCTCTACTTGGGATCTCTTTTGGCTCTTGTAACTGTCGACTTTGCCTGGGAATCCAAATTTCCAACCCATCACCCTAATGCCTCGTGTGCGACCACCGTGCTCGTTGTTTCCCAGGGCCAAAGTGAGCACATCCCTATACCTGTCTTGCTTGAAAGAGCCTTGTGCAGACTGCTCGTGGGCTTCCGCAAGCTTTTTTGCTAGTGTTTGCGTCACTTCCTGGTCTTTGGAGGTCGTAAAGCATACACTTCCATCAGACAAATAAGAAGCACCCCTCCCAAGAAGGAAGTGCGTCGATCGATCCCTCCAGCCCTCCGTCTCAAGCGTGCAACTCTCTCTCTCACAGTTGATCTAGCTCTCGTTGCCACTGCCATTCTTTCCTCATGTACCCATGGCTGCTGACTTTGTGGGGGTAGAGGTTATTCTTTGAATTCGCTTTGTTCACTGCACTCAACCTTTGTGCTTCTTTCGATGACTTGTACTCCGCAAAGGCTTGCCAATGATCTTCCAGTTGCGGCCACTTGCAGAAATCTAGCGTTGTACCTTTCTGCACATATGTTCTATTCGGTGCGCCCTTCAAGTTCTTAAATGAAAGGCCCATGATCATTAGTGTCTTACACTTAACTTCTTCCATATCTGTCCCTTCAGGGAAGTCAAACTTCTCCAATATTTTGGGTCACAAGTTGTAATTCTTGATTGAATCAGGAACCACGTGCGGATCACCTTGTTTGCCAGTCCACAATCTGTAGCTCATGGGCACGTGATTCGTAACAGCAATCCCACAGACTGACTTGTATGGCCCCATAACTCTCTCAGGTGCAGTTGGCTCCCCTGCTAGAGAGAGCTCTGTGATCACAAATCGCCTAGTAGGCATCTTCGAGGGACCTTGGACACAATGCCGTGCATGGGATTGCTTATTGTCATGACCCTCCGGAGCATCAAGCATATGCGCATATGCGAAAAAACAATTTGGAACCTATACGATAATATGTAGAAGAGATGCATTTATCTACTTATGAATTACCACATTGACTCCATAGGCGTCTATTTGTTCCAGGTTGAGGTAGTGGCTCGGGCTACCTTCTTCAATGTTTGACGACGGCACTACATCTCCTTCTGGCACCTGGGCCAGATCAGTGGTTGGTGGTGCCATTCCTTTCTGGAAGTTCTGCATACGATGACGACGAGTGGTTGAGTAGTATACATATAGAGAGCTGAGAAAGGAGGGAGGTAGAGATAAAGCCAACGAGGGAGGGAGAGAGGCTATCAAAATAGTGAGATAACTATGAAGGAGTCGATAAATATTATGCATACACATACAATATTATAATTGAGTACGTTTGAACCACATTTAACAAAAAAAGTCACATCTAATGTAGAAAAATAGGCATAAGGGTACTGACAATTGACACATTGATCTTACAAGTCACATCATCTTACATAGCAAAATAATGATGATTACAACCAGAACTAGGATTATGAATCCATTAACTTGTGCGTGGCATTGCTCCTAACTGGAGAACACTCCACTTTGCCGACCACGATGAACAACATACCATGTCATAGCAGTCCAAAATTTCAGAGAATATTCAAAAATGATATACTTCAAACAACCCTAACACCAAAGAATGCTCCTGCAAAAAAACTATTAGGCTCAATGGCTCTAGCAAATGGCCTTATTAGGACTTCAGTATTGATTACATGTTCAGAGAGAAATCATTCTTTGCAAGTCAGCATTTATGTGTCACTCCTACTCGTTCAGAGAGCAGCTTCTCTCAAGATGAGCTGGATGCCCTATCTGAGGTTGGCCTAAACAGTTTTATTTTAGGCTAAAAGAAAACTATTTAGGTCAACCTCAGATACCTAGCAACATTTATGGAGATAATTATCTTCTTTCATCATTTGCTCATCTAACAATATCGATTTACATTGCCATCTAACAGTAGGATCATAATCGCCCTTATACATGGCCTAATGTTCTCAATTAACAATATCAATTTACGTTGCCATATGATTGATTCTATTAAACATATGAACTCTCTTTACAACTAAACAAACCAATGTCTTTGTCCAGCTGGCAATATCACAACATCTACAACATATCATTTCATAGCACATTAACAAATTTGAAAATAAGAAAGATGATTCAGTTACCCCAACAATCACCACTGGAACCCCCTCTCCTCTCCTCCTCTAATCCAACATTCCAAGCAAACTTGGTCCTCATGATTGACCAGTTACCCTAACAATCATCTAATCCAACATTCCTCTAATCCACCCTACAATCCAACATTCCTCTAATTGTTACTTGCAAGACGGCAAGGTCTGGGTGGCGAGGTGCGCGGGCTGGGCGTCGAGGAGGATGGGAATGGCGGCGAGCACGAGGATGGCGATGGTGATGGGGAGGAGGACGATAGCATCGAGGAGGGCATGAACAACGGGCATGGGCTTGTGGACCTTTAGCGGTGTGGGTTCCTCGACGTCGGGAGGCATTTCGGCGAACGGCACAGGGAAGGGAAAATTTTTTCTAAGTGTCAAAGGGCAAAGCGTCGAGCTATTTTATAGGGGAGGACTTTCACTGCCGGCTCAATATGACCACCAGCAGTGAAATGGTACCTTTACCGCTGGCTCACTAGGACAACCGGCATGAAACTACTTTCATTGCCGGCTCAATAAGTGCACCGGCTGTGAATGTAGTTTCACTGCTGGCCCAATATGTCCCCCGTAAGTGAAACCCCTTTCACTGCTAGTAACACGGGGTGCAAAAAATTTATTTTAGCTTTGCGCATGTGTGCAGAGACTTGAACCCAAGTCATACACCAAGTAAGATTGAACATACCACTGCACTACTTAGGTGATTTCGATAGAGTTTGTATTATCTATAGATATTAACATTATGTTAACCAAAAATCGTAATACATATT
The DNA here is from genome assembly GCF_958298935.1 of Phragmites australis. NCBI lineage: Eukaryota > Viridiplantae > Streptophyta > Magnoliopsida > Poales > Poaceae > Phragmites > Phragmites australis. The sequence goes on from NC_084929.1 coordinate 12,009,037, forward strand.
TATTTAAATTTGAACTTGCTATATAGCAAAATTATGTTTTGTATATACCTAGATTTCCTGGTTAAATTTTCTAATTCAATTAAAAAATTAAAATAAATATGTTCATACCTAAGTTTTTGTATTGGGGCTTGCTAATTAATTACAAAATATTCTTGGAGCTTCACTGCCAGCTCAATAGGACTTCTAGCGTAGTTTCACTGCCAGCCCAATAAGTCCACGGGCAGTGGAAGTAGTTTCATTACTGGCCCAATATGTCCACCAATAGTGAAACCCCTTTCATTGCTGGTGCCACAGGGTGCAAAAAAAATTGTTTTAGCTTCGCGTAGGCTAGCAGAGACTCGAACCAACGTTCTACACCAAGTAGACCGAACAAACTGCTGCGCTACTCAAGTGATTTTGATTGAGTTTGTACTGTCTATATTTATTAACATTAAGTTGACCTAGCAGACCTAATACATATTTATTTAAATTTGAACTTGCTCTATATCAAAATTAATTTTTGTATATACCTAAAATCAAAATCAATATGGTCAATAATAAATATATCTTCCACCATACACTACAAATTGAAGCTTCCATAACAAAAGTGAGGTATAATTGCACCTAAACAAATTCATACATAGTAATTAATAAAACTTAGCTACATTGTCTTAACAATTGGCCCTTCATTAGATCACGACGTACATAGAGAGGTTCATCTGTGTCTTTCATGGGACCTAGGTCGACGTCCTCTCCGAAAGGAGGTAGCACATCGAATTGATTGTAGTCTTCCTCGTCAACAACATTCTCCACTCTGACAATCCTTCTTTTTCTTTTAAGAATCACGTGGCGCTCCTCCTTATTAGCCGGGTCTAAGTCCTTAACATAGAAGATCTGCACAACATCATTCATAAGTATAAATGGTTCTTCTCTGTATCCAACGAGTTTTTGGTCCACTATAGTCATACCGTACTTGTCGATCCTCACACCCCCTGGGAGTCTGACCTATTGGCACTGGAAAAGAGGAACCATTAACACTCCCTAGTCAAGCTCCCAGATCTCCTCTATGAATCCATAATAGGTCTCCGTATTTCCATTGTAGTCGTAGGCATCTATATGGGCACTGCTATTTTGGTTGGAGCTCTTATTATCTTGTGCTCTCATAAAAAATGTATAGCCATTCATGTCATATCCTTGGAATGTGAGGATTGTAGTAGACGGTCTGTGAGCCAACACATTCAACTAAGCACACTCTATCTACTTATCCATCACTAGTCTGCGTAACCAAGTGCCAAAATGATCTCTATGCTCTCGCGAGCCAAAAATCGGACTTCCCTGGATTTCTAGTGCGTAGCATCTTCTGGTGTTTTATGACATACGGGTCCACTACAACTGATTGTTGCAGAACTGCAAAATGTGCTTGCGTGAATGAAATAAGTTTGTTAGTGTGGAATGTGTTTGCACCTATCGTCCCTTTCCCCTATAGCCTCCCCTCATGGCGAGATACAGGCACACCAATCAATTTGAGATTCATGTAGTCAACGTAGAAATCAATAACCTCCTCGGTTCCCTAGCCCTCAGCCATGTAGCCTTTTGGTCAATTTCAGTTACGAACATATTTCTTAAGAACTCCCATGAACCTCTCAAAAGGGTACATCTGATGCAGAAACACGGGGCCAAGAATTTGTATCTCTTTCACAATGTGAAAAATGAGATGCACCATGATATCAAAAAATGATGGAGGGAACAATGCCTCAAGCTGGGATATAGTCTCGACCACGTCTTCCTGTAGCTTATCTAGCTTGGTCGGATCGATGGCCTTCTGTGATATCGCGTTGAAGAATGAACACAACTTCATGATTGGGTTTCAGACCTTCGGTGGTAGAATACCTCTAATTGCAATTGGAAGTATCTGTGTCATCATCACATGACAATCATGAGACTTCATACCAGTTAATTACAAGTCTTTCATGTTTACTAGTCTCTTTATGTTGGTAGAGTAACCGGATGGAACTTTGATTCTATGCAAGCACTTGCATAGATTGTAGCTTACGGGGCCAAGATATTGGTTGCCTTCTTCCATCTCTTCGATATGTAGATCATGTCTGAGTTTCAAACATTTCAGGTCCTTCCATGCTTGGAGTGTATCCTTTGTTTTGCTAGGTATGTCTAGTAACGTACCAATCAAGCTATCACACACATTCTTCTCAATGTGCATAACATCGATTGCGTGTCGAACCACCAAATCTGGCCAATATGCTAAGTCATAAAGGACAGATTTCTTTTTGAACATAGGAGTTCTAAGATTAGATTTCGGAACCAGTGTACTCCCGAGTTCATTTCCAAGGATAACACTAAGTCCCTTTACCATCTCATATACCTATCTCCTAGTGCGATGCTTAGGAGGTGATCGAATCTCAACTTTCCCATCAAAAGCTCTCCTGTTGCTACAGTACGGGTGATCCTTGCAAAGAAATTTACTATGACCTAGGTACACTATTTTTTGGCTGTTCTTCAGCCACAAGTTCTCTATTTCATCCAAGCTATGCACACATACACAGTAGCCTTTGATTGTTACGAACAGCATTGCACGTAGGGTGAAGTTCTCTCGTTTGTATGCATTCCATACCTGCACACTATCGTTCCACAGTATTACAAGATCTTCCATTAATTGTTACAGGTAGACATTGATATCATTGCCAGGTTACCTCAGCCCTGATATTAGCACCGGCCTCATAATGTACTTCCCCTTCCTACACAACCAAGGAAGAAGGTTGTAGATACATAGAGTCATAGACCAAGTGCTATGACTACTGCTCATGTTGCCGAATGGATTCATCCCATATGTACTCAACCCAAATCTTATATTCCTCACATCTTCTGCAAAGGGCTTTTGTACTTCCTATCGATGTTTCTCCACTACGTAGAACCAGTGGAGTGTCTCAGCATTCCATCATCCTTGCGTCCATCGGTGTGCCATCGCATCAGTTCGGCATGCCTTTTTGTTCACGAATAAATGCTCCAAATGGGAGACATAGGAAAAATACCACATCACCTTCACGGGATGCCTTTTCTTCTTTCCTTCACCACAGACAAGACATGTTTGCATGTCTACATGCTCTCCACGATACAACATGCAATCATTTAGACATGCATGTATTTTTTGTACTTCCAACTCCAATGGACACACAATCTACTTGGCCTGGTACGTGTTTTCTGGCAACACATTTTTCTTTGGAAGCAATTTCTTTAAGAACAGTAACAACTCTGTGAAGCTTGTATCAAACCACCTATTGCTTGCCTTCAATTGTAGCAATGAAAGCACAATACGCAACTTTGTGTGCTCCTACTTGCAGCCTGGGAACAACGGTGTTTTGAAGTCCTCTAACATATCCTGGAACTTTTGAAACTCTCTTTCACTGGTGAAGTTCCCCTCCCCATCACGCAACATCTACTCTAGATCATCAACGTGGGCATCAGCCAACATCTCCTCTACATCATCATCGGCCAACATATCTCCGGCAGGCAGCATATTGATGTATTCGTCGATCGGCATATCAGTGCACATGTCTTCGTCTTCTCTATCAATGTATTGCCCTTCCTGTACGATCTCAGTTTCACCGTGCTTGGTCCAACGGGTATGGCTAGGCATAAAGGCCCTTGGCATCAAGTGGGAATGTATCTGCTGGGTGGTAGAGAACTGCTTCTTGTTCTCGCAATCGACGCATGGATAGTGCATGTATTGAGACTGTGTATTTGACTTGTGCGTGGCAGCTTGTACCAGGAAACAATCCATGCTGATCTTGTACTCTGTGCTCACACTGCTCGCATCATACATCCATCTTCTATTCATCTACAATTATATCATTATTGTAAATTCAAATTTATAACATCTAGAACATTTTGTGATCACCAACAAATAAATTACCTCATCATCTCCCACCGGCAACTGGCCCAAGTTGGAGGAGCCACCTTTTGCATGCTTTCGTGTCCGCTTCCGATGAGTATTTGTTGGTGCCATCCCAAGAAATTTCTTTATTATTCAACATCTTACTATGACTTATTAAGGAAACATGAAAAATAAATATGCTCATACATAAATATAATTGTATCTTGCTACATATCTAAATATCATGGCGAAATTTTCTAATTCATTAAAAATAAAAATAAATATGCTCATACCTAAAGTTTCCATATTGGGAACATGCTAATTAATTAAAATAGAAAAATATAATTGGAGATTTCGACATACCTAAATATCATGGATAATTTTTCTAATTCATTAAAAATCAACCATAAATATGCTCATACCTAAAGTTTCTATATTGGAGCTTGCTAATTAATTAAAATATAAAAAATGTAATTGGAGTTTTCTATATACCTTAATATCATGGCTAAATTTTCTAATTCATTAAAAACCAATAATAAATATGCTCATACATATAGCTAATGTAAATAAATAATAAAGACACTTGTCACCATAATTGAAGCTTCCATATCATAAATGAGGTATAATTCCATCTACATTGTCTCAAAACATCATGACCATAGGTTCATATCCATCATTTCAAAATCTAGAGCAATTTAGCAAATAAAATTCAAATAGAAATGGACTGTAGAGGAAGTTACACACCTTGGAACACCCAGGGCATGAGGATTCTTCAAAATTTTGAAGTCACCAAGACCCTTGTGAGAAAAAATGGCCGCCACTGAGCAAGAACAAAGCTCCTCTTTGTTGTGCTCGAGCTTGCCTACGACATCACACTTGGCGACATGTTTCGTAACCGGGAGGTGATGGGACGCATCGGCAAGTGAGCGGTAGAGTTAGCCCCCTTTTTGGTAAGGTTTGTGGCCCGCACCGCCATCAAATCCCAAATCTTGGTAGACTTCATCGCCGAATGGACTCCAGCACCCACTGAACCCACCACTACACCCTCCCCAGACATCTGGACTATCTGCATTGATGGAGCATACGGCTCCATGGGCATTGGAGCCGATGCGATGCTCATCTCTCCCACATGCCAGCAATTCCAATACGCTGCTCACCTAGATTTCAAGATGACCAACAGTATAGCCGAATATGAGGCCGTACTCTTAGGCCTCCGAAAGGCCTGAGCCTTAGGGACAGCTAGAGTCATAATCCGTACCGACTCTCAGATCGTCGCCAGTCACCTCAACAAGAGTTTCCAAGTTTGGCATCCGGACATGACAAGATACCTCGAGGCCATTCACAATGCCGAGGCAGACTTCCGCGGCATATCAATACGAAGCATACCGCGGGCGGAGAACAGTCAGGCAGACGCCCTGGCAAAAGCCATAGCCACAGGCAAAGACCCACCGATAGGCACCTTCCTCGAGACCCTACACCAGCTGACCACCAGAGCTCTTGATGAGACGGCTGACGCCATCCTCCCCATCGAAGCCACGAACTAGAGGGCTCCCCTCCTATCCTTCCTAACAGGAACAGAAGAACCGAACAACCCGATTGCGCTCCGCCGCATTCAACATCGCGCCAAGGGCTACCGTCTCATAAATGGCACCCTGTACAAAACAGGTATCTGCACTCCGCTCCTTCACTACATTACTAAACAAGAAGGAGCCAACCTCCTCCGGGAGATACACGAAGACCTTTACGGCAATCATCTGGCGCCTCGTGCCCTAGCCGGTAAGGCACTTTGCCAGGGGCTCCATTGGCCTACGATCATGTCCGATGCAGAGGACCTCATCCGCACCTGCCAATGATGCCAATGGATGGGACGCTGAAGCCACCGACCCCTAACTCCCTTGCAACCAATCGCCCCCGTCTGGCCCCTGGCTCGTTGGGGTACGGACCTCATCGGTCCATTCCCCCGTGCCAAAGGCAGCCTTTAGTACACAGTAGTGTGCCATTGGAGTACTTCTCCAAATGGGTCGAGGCCGAACCCCTCACGGCAATCACGTCAAAGAATGTCCAGAAATTCTTCTGGAAGAACATAATCTGCCACTTCGGCGTCCCACGATAGTTCATGGTGGACATCGGCAAACAATTCGACTCCAGGCCTTTCAGACAATTCTGCGATGACCTCGGCATCGAATTATGCTTTGCAGCAGTTCGACATCCTCAGTCCAATGAGTCGAAGAACTTCCCAAGGTTTTGTGGTCCCTCTGCACCACTATCACGTGGGCCACCGGGTTCACACGCTTGTGCCTCCTATATGGAGACGAGGCCATGACCCCCACTGAGGAGAAGGGGTGCTCACTCAGGGTACAACTTCCACAAAGTGATGAAGAAAGGGAGCTCTCCCTCGACCTCACCGAAGGCATGCGGCTCCATGCCATTCAGAATCTTGATCACTACATCAAGAAAAATAAGGCCTAGTACGATCCGAAGGATGTGCCACAAAACTTCAAACTCGGTGAACTAGTACTTTGATGTGTCCTAGCTCTGGGAAAGCTGCGCAACAAATGGGAAGGACCATACCTGGTCCTCAAGACTAACAGGCCCGGCTCCTACCACCTGGCCGATACAGAAGGGACCCCCTTGAACACAGTTGGAATGTGGAGACCCTCTGTAAGTACTATGTGTAGGGGGCCCTAGGCTCAGTCCTCTCCAAAGGTACAGGAAAAAAACTCCACACAAAACCCACGAAGACCCTCCGGCACCTTGAAGTCGTAAGTCTCCGTGCTGGACAGGCATTCCGTTCGACATCTTTAAGGTCTTGCTAACCTACGTGGTGGATAGGCAAGGACTGCTCTAGCATCCTGAAGGCGTAATCTTCGTGCTAGACAGGCATTCCGTCCATCATCTTTCAGGTCTTGCTAACCTACGTGGCGGATAGGCAAAGACCGCTCCAGCATCTTGAAGGCATAAGCCTCTATGCTGGACAAGAATTCTGTCTGCCATATTTAAGGTCTAGCTAACCTACGTGGTGGATACGTAAAGACCGCTCCACCATCTTGAAGGCGTAAGCCTCCGTGCTGGACAGGCATTCCGTCCGCCATCTTTAAGGTCAAGCTAACCTACGTGGCAGATAGGCAACGACTGCTCCAGCATCTTAAAGACCTAAGTCTCCGTGCTGGATAGGCATTCCGTCCGTTATCTTTTGGGCCCAGCAAACCTAAAATGGCAAATAGGGAAAGACCGCTCTGGCATCTTGAAGCTAGTGCCTTCATACTGAACATGCATAACACCTTCTGTCATTTCTAAGGCCTGGCTGACCTAACATGGTGGAGGGATAACCCAACGGCATCAGTAAGACTAATAGTCTCCATGCCAAAAATCATCTAACCCTTCTGATATCTTGAAAACCTAAAACTCTAAGCTGCCCAGTCATACCTACTGCAACGCAATGCCCCTCGAATCTTGCACCCCGTGGCCGCTAAACAGCCACAAGATGCGAAGGGGCTGGGATAAGGGGCATAGGCGAAGTGTCGATATGATCAATCATAAAAAAAGAGAGAGAGAAAGAAACAAAACAACAAGCTAACACAATGCAAGTTATACATACATAACATACAAAGAGTTTTTCATACAACTAGCCGCTGTACATCGAATCTATGCCCAACAAACTTGCTAGCCTGCTGTGCCTCCATGTAACACTATGGGAGGATGAGGGTGCTCGACCGCCATGCCTCTTGGGAACACCGCGGGACCTGGAGAGTCGTCCCCGGTAACTGCGCATAAGAGGCCGATGTGAGCCCCCTCTGTGAAAAGAGATACTGCCCAAAATGGAGACTCGACCTTGGGAAGACGAAGGATCCACTGGGAAAGGATACGAGTTGAAGGCCGAGAAATCTAGCTCTTCCTCCGCTACCCCTCCGGCGAGGCCTCCATGGCCTATACCTCCTCCATCTTCACCTCATCTAGAATAGGCTCAAGAATTTCCGAAGGGACGATAGGTGTGTAGCCTGAATAGCCTGGGAGGTTGCCGGCTCACGTTTCCTACAACAACGCCAGACGAAGAACCTCCAGAGGGCCGCGGTGTAACACCCTGATTTTCAGATTTCTCAAATTTCTAAAATTTTTCCAAGAGTATTGAATAGCTTCACCAGTAGTATAGGTTTAAAACCTATTTTCTTAATCAATCAATCAACATAGGTTATTATTTTGTGTGCATTGCATGCTGAGTTTTATTAGGAGCCAGGTAAATGCATTAGAGTTCTTTTTCTTTTTCTTTCTCTTTGGTGTTTTGAGTGAAAAAGATTTTGAAAAGGTTTTTACAAAACTCAGTAGTGAATAAGTTAAGGATCTTAATGGTTGGAATTCAAAATCCTTGAATTCATCATCTATTCAATCTTTGATCATACCTGATCCTTGTCTAGTTCAATTCAAATCTTATCCAAATTCTTGTTTAAAGCCAATCTTTCCTCTTTCTCAAATTCTACCCAAATCTAAAATTCAAATTCCTTACCTACTCTTATTCTTGATCAACCTCATTTTTCGTTTCTCTCAAATTCACTCCAAACTCAATTCAAATTCAAATCCTATTCAAATTTCTCTGCAAAAGTTTCTTTTCTAAACCCTAGATATGTCTAAAGTGTCTTTGGGCTCAATCTTGCTCAAGTCCAAAGCCTTAGCCAAGTCTTCTAGATGGCCCAACAAAGGATCCACGAAATCTGTAAATTTTCGCGGAGTCCTGGACAGCCTCATCTTCTCATGACGTTTCGGAGTTCAAAACGGCCTCAAATGCAAATCTTGACAATACCAAAGTTGTAGGTCTCGTCGAGAGCTTCGATTTGAACCTATGGAAGTCACCTTTTGGATAATAGAACTGGGAGTTATGGCCCCCGAAATCAGTGCTGCGCAGAGAAGTCCGAGTTGAGACAGTTTATCTTGTGTCGCATTTTTGGAAATCAAGATGACGTTTTCAGAAGTTCCAATGACTACTATAGTTGTAGATCTTTTCGAGTACTACAATTTAGAATCAAGAAACGTCCAATTTGGAGTCGGACGATGGAGATATCATCCTCGCAATACAGACCTGCGAAAAAGGAAATCGTAACAGACTCGGACTCGAATCCGAATCGTGTTCGGTTTGGACTCTACCTCATCCAGCCGCCCCTAGCCCTATATATATGAGTTGCACGCCCTCTCCTACCTCTATTTCATGTCCCCAAGCCCTAGAAGTCGCTGCTGCCCTGCCCGTACGTCGCCGGAGCACCGCCGTTCGCCGGAGCCGCCACCGCCGTCTCCCGTGATGCGCTACGTCGTCTTCTCCGCGAATCCTTCTTCCTCGACCACCAAAGCAACGTGAGGACCTCTTCTTCTCCTCCCTTACTACTGTTTTAGCATCATACTAAGTCTCTAGCCAAGTTCTAGCCCCGGCCAAAGCCCGATCTATGCCGCTATGGTCGTCACCGTCGCGGACAGCCGCGAGACAGCCACGCTGTAGCTGATTGGCATCGATGTTCCCGACTGACCAGAGGTCAAATCACCAAGCCTTTTTACCAGCACATGTCCCATGATGTTCCCCACGCCCTCAACAACCGGTTTGGCCAGTAGATTAGCCAAACTATCGAAATCAATGTCGAAATACCCGCTGTCCGGTTTCTGCACGTGTTCTGCACGCGCACCGGTTTTGCATTCGCGTCCCCCGTCAACCCAAAAGCCGTATGGATGCACCAACCGTGTCACGACGTGTCCCATGGAGTCTTCTACGTTACCCTAGGAGCCCATCCCCGTTTGTGCAGCGACACGACCAGCACGCCATTGCTAACCACAGCATGTCGCAGCCATCACCCGTCTCATCTATGCTGATCGTTATTCCTCTCAGTGGATGATCTACCAAAACCCATGCCATAGCATTGTGTTCCCGGGTTATATGAACATCCTTGTTCAAATGGTTTCTCAAATTTCATAGCTAATCTCTAGGAACGCGAGTGTCTTCGTTCCTGCATTTATTCGCGGTCACCACCAAACCTAGAAGCAGACATTGATGTCTGTGACCACATGCCCGATCGCCATCTTCGATGAAACCCGAACCACCACCGCTACATAGAGTGACCAGTAGTATCCTTAACCTAGAAGCACAACCTTTGGCCTTTTTGATCCATCATAAGTGTTTGATACTAGATCTCAGCATATCCTTTCTTTAATCCAAGATGGTACTTGCATAGCATGCCAAGTTAGCGCCACATCATTCTCCTTAGCCTAGTCAGCGAAGTCTAGTCTGCCCTACACTTCTTGAATCTTGCGCAATGATGTTATCAAGCCTAACATAGTGATTGTACAATAAAGCCTTTCCTATAGGAAGATAGTTCTGGAAAATCAACATTTCCTTTTCAGTCTAATCCATCTCCCGAAAACTGTTCTCTTTTCATCTTAACTCCAATTTAGATGATTCTTGTGTCTAAATGTTCCTGAAATCATCCATATCCAACCATAGTGTTTTTTAAAGTATTTTGATGATGTTTGGTATGTTGTTCTTAGTGTTTGCTTTGTGTTGTTTGTCGGTAGTTCTCGCGATTAGTCGATAACGTTCCGAAGCAGTTCGAGGGATTTCAAGACCAAGATTTCGACAATACTGAGCAGCATTGGGAAAAAGGCAAGTGTCCTTGATCATATTGAACCTATGTTTTTAAATGTTTTGTTTTACAAAATTGCATGCAGTGTCAATATGATGGGTAGTCACCTATGTTAGGGTTTCCCTAGATTTTCCCTTATCATCCTTTGGAACCTAGATGGTTTATGGTTATGTGTCTTTTATGGGTAGATTGCTTAGCCATGCTTTGGGATGTTGGGAAGTGTCATAATTTTGACTAATGAACATATGCAGTAGTGATGATTAATATGATAATGTTTTAGCAACATGGAACCTTAGGTCTTGAGCAAAGTAGTTTTGATAGTTATCATGGTTATGATGTTGGTGATGGTTGTCATGGTTATGACGTTGGATTAGTCTTTGCTCAAGTAACCTAAGTAAGGACCGGTTCATGGAGCGACAATCCAAGAAGTAACGTACCAACCACGAGGCTGATATGGGTAAAGTGTGACATACTGATTAGAGTCTGTCCAGTGTGCGTTGGGTCAGCACAAAAGGGGGCTTCTGGGTAGGAGCGGTTGCTTGCGTAAAGCCTGGCGGTGAAACCTAGTGGGCAGACATGCACTGGATTAGTCTCTGGTTAGTGGAAAGTGTCATACAGTGATTCTTGGCGGTACACCACTGGCGTGTGTTAAGTGTCTTGCAAACACGGCAACATGGAATTCACTGACTCGTGGGTAAAGTTGGACAACCTCTGCAGAGTGTAAAACTGTTATAACAGCCGTGCTCACGGATATGAGAGACTTGGATCCTCACATGATTAGATAGTGGTTTGGTTTTGATTCTGGTACAGGGAGTACTAGATGTTGTGGTCTTGGTCTTAGTGCGGGGAGCACAAGACAGATGTGGTATGCAGGGTGGGGAGCCTTGTATGCTAGTTGATGGATTGTCTGGTTACATTCGTTTAATATATGTCTAATGCTTTTGAGTCCAAATGTGTTATTTTTTTTCATTACTCGCATTTACGCAAATAATACCTTGTGTTAGCCTATTCTTGATATAAGCCTGCATGTCATTTTTTTTCCCACACTTGCTGAGTACATTATGTGCTCACCCTTGCTTTCTCCTACCAAAAACATATGCTGCTCAGTGGAAGACTTTGAGGATTTCCAAGACGACGACCTGGTGTTCTAAGGAGCGTATCTTCCAGTCGATGCCTGTGGAGTCTTGGTCGCCAATGCTTTCTTTCCGCTGCCGTCGTTTAGATGATGTCTTTTAGGTTAAACTTTGAGTTTTGCTTAGGTAAAGTCTTTTATTGTAAGAGGTGAACGTTTAAATAAATAAAGTATTGCTTTTGTTACTTCACCTATGACGTCCTTATGTGTGTTAAACTTCCTGGGCACACATAAGCCGCACTTGGTTTTGGCCGTTAAAACCGGGTGTGACACGCGGTGTGCCCGTAGGTTCCAGATCAAGGGCCGGACCTCCCAACGAAGAACTCGGGTGAAGGCACCCCAAGGCACCCAAAATCCCCTGACCTGCCATGAAGCGCAACATCACGCTCCAGCCATGCTTCACGCATGCGCCATGGCGGAAGCTCTCTAGGGTTGCGCGAATCTCTGCCAGAGGTGTCTCTGGCTGAAAACCCTCGACCACGGAGTCTGGCACCTTCTGCTCCTGTGCTTCGAGGGCACCAACCCCCGTTTGGTGCAGCAGGGTCAGCTTAATCGCAGCGGCCACACAGGCGCTGGACCTCGCATAGATCTCTGTGGTTCTAACCATGACCTTCACAGCAGAATAAAGCCAGAAGAGCGGCATAACCGACGCCTTTGAGTCGGAGGGTAGTGCGGGCACTGAGCCCCAAGGCTGGTCAAAGCATCAGAAGTAATGCAGGCCACCTCTGACGGAAGTACAGTTAACTACTGGCACTCCAAACGCAGTGCCCCCTCCAATGCCAAAGCCTCCTCCAGCTCTTGCTGCACATTACCCACCGCCCCCGAAGGGTGTCAACGTCACCTTCGGTGGACTCCCTCGCCTCCCAGAGGTCTTCGGCAACCTTCCGCGCCTTAGCCTCCACACGCTTGCGAAGCGCCATCTCCTCATGAAGACGACCCTTTGAAGACTCCGCCCACTTCCGGGCCTCCTCCAAGGCCTGGTGAAGGCCTTCAACCTCGTCATGGGCCGCGGCAAAGGCCTGCCGCCCCCCACCTCCCTGTGCCCTCATCAAAATTACTTGCTACAAGGCAAGATGAATGCACAACATGGTGAACTCCTCCACTAGGTCATGCATGCTCATCTTTTTGGCCACCCTCCAGAGAAGGTCCAGCTGTGAGGTGAACTGATCATCCGTAATCTTCGTCTCTGGCTCTGGAACATACGCAATATATTGGTTTGTGGAGCAAAGGGGCGATGCAAGGCCGACGTTGTAATAGAACCACTGCTGCAACTAGCCGGTATACGACCAACCATTAATAGCCTTCGTCACGAAGGCATCGCGATACTGTGGCCGTATCTGGAAGTTGACACTACCGAAGCTGAGGGGCCTCTTCGTCCCCTCGACATTGATCACCTTCGGCTGATAGCTGGCGTAGTGGAGGGTTATGAAGAAATCATCCCTCCCTTCACACCCCTCCGCCCCCATGGCCCACTCAAAGGTGGCCAGGCGAGCAATGGCATTGGCGTGGAGCCGCGGACGCTCCACGTAGAAGTGCGAAGCACCTCCTCGAGTAGCGGCACCGAGGGAAAACTAGGCCCGCTTTGAAGAAGGAATCAAACACCCTAACCACATGGGCCAAAGGCTCTGGGACCTCCTCATCCAGCGGAGGCCGAGCGACAGCTCTGGAGGGAATCTTCCCCCCCTCTGACCATCCGGTCGAGCTCCTCATCATCGATGACAGACACCACCAGCGTGGTGGTTTGCTAGGGGTGACTTTTGCTGGCACACTAGAGCTCCAACCCTGGTGGCGGCCCCATCAACTACGAGAAAACCGGTGCCATCTGAAGGTCCCTCGCCGCGGCTGCTCTGGTGATCTCACTCGCTGCCTGAGTTTCGGCCCCACCAGGGGTGCTTTTCCTAGCCATACGAGCCACAGGAGGATGGCAAAAGGCACTGGATTACAAGAAAGAGGAAGAACAGGATCAACGGATGACTCACGTAAAGCAAAAGACACTGAAGATAAAAGGCAGATGCGAACAAGGACCTAGCGAAAGGGTCGCTCTGGGTGATCCCTCTCCTTCTAAAAATAAGGAGCAACTTCCCCCCTAGGCGGTGGGCGCATACCCAGTCCTTTCGCCTACAAGGCTAGATCATGGGGAAGCGGAGCCACCCCCCATGACACCCAACAACAAGACGCCATGCGTCCCACGTTCGCTTGACAGGGCGAGATTGTGCCTTCCCCTAGGGCGCATTCAATTCCCCTGTCACCGACATCATCCCGTGCATCGTTCCGATCACTTGGGTCAAACCTTCAAAGATAAGCAAAAGCAATACTTGGGACCATGAGTCATCAACCACAAGCCATGGACCGCTGGAGGCCCTGCTCCAAAGGAACCGCGGACTTGACCGCTCCGCTGGCCGCACTCTCGAGGGGCTACTATTGGGGGTCGCTGTTAAGGACCCCCGACGGCCCCTTGGCTTAACCAGCTCGGCCTCCCAAAGCCTCGGCCTCCCAAAGGCTTAGCCTCCCAAAGCTCGGCCTCCCAAAGCCTGGCCCCCTGAAACCTCAGTCTCCTGAAACCTCAGCCTCCCGAAGCCCCGGCCTTCCAGAGCCCTGCTTCCCGAAGCCTTCACCTCCCGGAGCCATGGCTCCCAAGGCCCCCATCTCTAGCTCCTCGGGCCAGCTTCCTGGAGGCTATAGGTTGAGTTATCAGGCCTCAGGAAAGATCTGCCAGAAGGGGAGCCCCAGTCATACTTTGCATGCAAGGAAGTGACCGGCATTAAATGCCTTGGCTGGTGGACGCCGCTCTGACACCCCAACGTAATGGAGGCTATCTTAACACCCCTCACAGTGCGGTGCTGGGCTGCAGTTGGCGATCGGCTCACCCCTCATGGTGCAGGCACCGCGATGGTTACTACAATAGATATTTATCTCCCGTGTAGGGCAGAAAGTATCCTGGATAAGGCCCAGTAATTCATCACATCCCAGATATTTGTACATTATGATAACTTGTACGCCAAGCTACGCACGGCCCTATAAATAGGATCCCTGGTCACTTGGGCAAGGGATGGTAGAAAGACACAGAGGTGAAAAAACACTGAGTCACGCTGTGATACTCTTAAACTTCGTCTGCAAGCTTAAGTCTCCTCCTTAGAAGAAATTCTCACCGTATTTGCTGGGGCAAGACGAACTATCGCTCCAACAGCTTTAATGTTTTAAGACAATGTAGATGCAATTACATCTCATTTATTATACAGAAGCTTCAATTAGTAGCTTATGGTGGAAAGTGTCTTTATTATTGATTTACATTAGCTATAGATTTTAGCATATTTATTTTTTAATTAATTTAGCAAGCTCCTATATAGAAACTTTAGGTATTAGCATATTTATTTTTGATTTATAATGAATTAGAAAAATTAGCCATGATATTTAGGTATGTTGCAAGCTCCAATTATATTTTAATATTTTAATTAATTAGCATGCTCCTATATGAAAACTTTACGTATGAGCGTATTTATTTTGATTTTTAATGAATTAGAAAATTTCTCCATGATATTTAGGTATGTAGCAAGATCCAATTATATGTTTTATATTTTATTTAATTTGCAAGATCCAATATATAAACTTTATGTATGAGTGTTTTTTATTTTACTTAATTAGTCCTACAAAAGTTTTTAATAATAAAGGAAATTTCTAGGGATGGCACCAATAAATACTCATCGGAAGCGTACGCGAAAGCATACAAAAGGTGGCTCCTCCAACCCGGGCTAATTGCCGGTTGGAGATGACGAGGTAACTTATTTGTTGGTGATTGTAAAATTTTCTAGATGTGATGAATATGGATTTACAATAATGATATAATTGTAGATGGACATAAGATGGATGTATGATGCGAGTCGTGTGAGCGCAGAGTACAAGAATGGCGTGGATTGTTTATTGGTACAAGCCGCGGCGTACAAATCAAATACACATTCTGAATACATGTGTTGTCCATGCGTCGTTTGCGAGAACAAGAAGCAATTTTCCACCACCCAGCAGATACATTCCCACTTGATGCCAAGGGGCTTTATGCCTAGCTATACTCGTTGGACCAAGCACGGTGAAGCTGAGATCGTACAGGAAGGGCAATACATTGGCAGAGAAGACGAAGACTTGTGCACCGATATGCCAGCTGATGAATACACCGATATGCCCCCAGCCGGGGATACGTTGTCGATGATGATCTAGAGGAGATGTTGGCCGACGCCGATGCTGATGATCTGGAGCAGATGTTGCGCAATGGGAAGGGGAACTTCACCAATGAAAGAGAGTTTCAAAAGTTCCAGCGTATGGTAGAGGACTTTAAAACACCGTTGTTCCCAGGCTGCGAGAGGGTGCACACATAGCTGCGTACCGTGCTTTCGCTGCTACAATTGAAGGCAAGTAATGGGTGGTCTTATACAAGCTTCACAGAGTTGTTACTTTTCTTGCAGAAATTGCTTCCAAAGGGAAATGTGCTGCCAAAAAACACATACCAGGCCAAGTAGGTTGTGTGCCCATTGGGTTTGGAAGTGTAGAAGATATATGCATGCCCAAACGATTGCATGTTGTATCGCAGAGAGCATGCAGACTTAGAAGCGTGTCTTGTCTATGGTGCATCATGGTACAAGTGTGACCGTGATGATATCGATGGTGAAGAAAAGAATAAAAAGCCTCCCATCAAGGTGATATGGTATTTTCCTATAGTCCCCGGGTTGAAGGATTTGTTCGCAAACAAAAGGCTTGCCGAATTGTTGCAGTGGCATGCAGAGGAGCGCAAGGATGATGGAATGCTGAGACACCCCGCTGATTCTACGCAGTGGAGGAATGTCGATAGGAAATACAAGGAGCTCTTTGAAGAAGATGTGAGGAATATAAGATTTGGGTTGAGTACGGATGGGATGAATCCATTCGGCAGCATGAGCAGTAGTCATAACACTTGGCCTGTGACTCTATGTATCCACAACCTTCCTCGTTGGTTGTGTATGAAGTGGAAGTACATTATGATGCCGGTGCTGATACTATTTGTAACAATCTAGGATTGGCCTGCCCTTGGCAACCTATCGGGCCTGACTGTCAAAGGCTATTGTGCATGCATACATTGTTTGGATGAAACAGAGAGCTTGTGGCTGAAGAATAGCCGAAAAATGGTGTACCTAGGTCATCGTAAATTTCTTCACAAGAATCACCCGTACCGCAGCAACATGAGAGCTTTTGATGGGAAAGTTGAGACTCGATCACCTCCTAAGCATCGCACTGGGAGACAGGTATATGACATGGTAAAGGGACTTAGGGTTGTCCTTGGAAAGGGACGCAGGAGTACACCGGTTCCGAAATCTAATCTTAGATCTCCTATGTTCAAAAAGAAATCTATTTTTTATGACTTAGCTTATTGGCTGGATTTGGTGGTTTGACACGCAATCGATGTCACGCACATCGAGAAGAATGTATGTGATAGCTTGATTGGTATGTTACTAGACATACCTGGCAAAACAAAGGATACACTCCAAGCACGGAAGGACCTAAAATGTTTGAAACTCAGATAGGATCTACATCCCAAAGATATGGTTAAATGTGGTCAGAACCTATCGATTCCTTCATGGTTATCTCACTCAGGTTATCTCACTCTTTCGACAACCTCCCTCCCTCTCTCTTCGGCTCCTCTATCTTCCACCTTCCTCTGCTCTTTATATATAGAATACTCAACCGCTCGTCATCATCGTATGTAGAAACTCCCAGGAAGTGATGGCATCACCAACCGCCAATCCAGGCCAGGTGTTGAAGGAGATTTAGTGCCGCCGTCAAACATTGAAGAAGATAGCCCGAGCCACTACCTCAACCTGGACCAAATAGACGCATGTGGAGGCGATGAGGTAATTTATAAGTAGATGAATGCATCTGTTATACATATTATCGTACAGGTTCCCAATAGTTTTTTTGCTTATGTGCAGATGTTTGACACTCTGGAGGGTCACAACAATATGCAATCCTAGGAGTGGCATCGTGTCCGAGGTCCCTCGAAGATGCCTACAAGATGATTTGTGATCACGGGGGTCTCACCAGCAGGGGAGCCAAATCACAAGAGAGAGATCTGGGGCCATACAAGTCAGTCTGTGGGATTGCTGTTAAGGATCACGTGCCCATCACCTACATATTGTGGATTGGTGAATGAGGTGATCTGCACATGGTTCTTGATTCGATCAAGAACGACATCTTATGGCCCAAGATATTAGAAAAGTTTGACTTCCCTGAAGAGACAGATATGGAAGTAGTTAAGCGTAAGATGCTAATGATCACGGGCCTTTCATTTAAGAACTAGAAGGGGATATTGAACAGAACGTATGTGCAGAAAGGTACAACACCAGATTTCCACAAATGGCCACAACTGGAAGGTCATTGGCAAGCCTTTGCAGAGTATAAGTTGTCGGAAGAAGCACAAAGGTTGAGTGAGGTGAACAAAGCAAACTCGAAGAACCTATACCCCCACAGAGTCGGCAGTTGTGTGTATGTGAGAAAAGAAAGGTAGTAGCAACAGCAGCTAGATGAACTGTGAGAGAGAGGTGTCACGCCTGAGACGGAGGGCTGGAGCGAACCATCAACACACTTCCTTCTAGGGAGGGACGCTTCTTACTCGTCTGATGGAAGCTTATCCTTTACGACCTCCAACGACCTGGAAGAGATGCAAGATCTTGCAAAAAAGCTTGTAGAAGGCTACGAGCAGTCTTCACAAGGCTCTTTCAAGCTAGACAGGGATAGGGACGAGCTCACCTTGGCCCTGGGAAACAAGGAACACGGTGGTCGCACATGAGGTTTTGGAGTGATGGGTTGGAAATTTGGATTCCCAGGCGACGTCAATAGTTACAATAGTTGAAAGAGAACCCAAGCAGCGCGAGATGCAGAACAAGTGGCAGAACAAGCTAGGATGATGGAAATGCTTGAACAAGCGCTAAAAAAGGAGAGGGAACATACAGAAGAAAAAATAGCACAAGAAGTGTCCCAAGCCCTCATACGTCAATGGGGTGCCATTATGAGCGAACAAGAACAGCCGAAAGCATGTCCTGATGGTGCACGCTCCAGCCTCGGTGGTCGTTAGAGTAGCTATGCGTCTACGAGAGTTCCGGGAGCTGAACCATCATTTATCCTATGGACCTCATCACAGCACAGACACCGTGTGAACTACACATTGGTGCTAGGAACATTACCATCAAGGTGGCTTCCCGCATGGCTTATCCCCGTGGCTCCCATGAACAATTGCACGGACGTCCGATACCGGAGGGCTACGCTGTCGTCGAAGTAGACGAGGCAGTTGACCAGTACCGCCATGTGGAGGTTGACTACCCTGCAGAGGAGGGGGCAAACACTATAGTAGAGAACGAGCACACATTCATCGCGTGGGAGAAGGCCTACATAGTGTTTCCACCAGGGATAGCTCTCGAGAACCTCTACTCTCCAGTACACCTCGGGCCATCGTCGCCTCTTAGATCTCCCTCTCCTCACCCATCTCCTAGAAGAAGTCCACCTCCTCAGCCATCGCCTCAAAGAAGCCCACTGCTCAAGAAGCCAGCACCATCAAGAACCCAGCCATCAGCTCGAAAAACACGATCAGATTCCGTAGCATCCAAGCAGATGACATCATCTAAAAAGTCAGTGGCATCTAAGAAGTTGGTGGAACCCAAGGATGTCTATTCACTCACTACTGAGGAAACCAAAAAGATTGTGGATGCCAGTGTCCACGTCTCATTTCCATCCTCCACCACCTCCACTGAAGCCTGTTGTGCCTGAAGATGCTGTGAAATTTTTCACGAAAATGGCCAAAGTTAAACAGACGGGGCTGGCTTCAAGAAAGCTGCCAACTGACTATGAACACATCAGTAAGAAGCAGGCCAAGAGCATGTCAGGCCCAATCATTAAGGATGCTCCAAGCATCGTGGAGTTCCTAGCTGAATCAAGAATAACAGCAGAGGAACTAGTGGGAGCGGATATCCAAAAGATGGATGTTACATGGCAGTTTGAGTTAACCAAACATTTGGTCAAACCAGATATAGAAAGAAACCTTACAACTCAAATGCGCCGATTACATCTATGGTACTTGGAGCATTCCAGATAGGTTTTTCAGGCGTTCCCCGTAAGATATACATATGATTATTTCCTCAACCGGGATGGCTCCTTCTGGGTGTATTTCAAGGACTCGTATGAATTGTATAAGGCAGATGCCCTCGATGTGGCTATAGTCAGAGTGTGGACTCTGTAAGTGACTGATGCATATAATTCACATTATATGATCTTGTACCTTGAAATTGCATAGCTCACTTCTCTCTTTCGTAGAATGGAGATCCAAGCATGCGGACAAGACTTAGATAAGAAAGTAGCATTCATCGATCCTGGGCTTGTGAACCACAAACTTATAAGCGAGAATCCAGACTTCACTGAGGACTACTTATTGAAGTGTCTACTTCACCATGAATACAAGAAATTCATACTCTTACCCTACAATTATGAGTACATGATTACGCGCCAGGGCGTCCTCATTTTATGGGCAACTCAATTCTAGTACTAATTTTCTATAGTGACATATTCTGGAGTTTTCATTGGATCCTCCTTGTCATCCACCTAGACTTGAGCAAGATCATTGTCTTGGACTCACAAAAGAGAGATTAGACGACTTACCAACACCTCATCGACATGCTAAACAGGTTAACTCGATCATTTAATCTTCTCGACGATTGCACCTAAGTTTAATTGGTATTCATATTCACGTACAGGGAGTACACAAGATACTGAAAAAAGAGTATCATCTACTTTCCATTCAGGAAGCAATATGATGTGAAAAGTGACTTTCCGGTACGTAGGGAATATTCATGTCTTGCATTTCCTACTAAATAAAAAGGTTCAATTCATTCCACTGACGAATCCTTCCTCTTGAAGTTTATGAGGTAGCTAGCCGGCAACAATCTCTGCGCGTTTTATGTTGTTACTAACATGCACGCATTCAGCCCGAGCGGAGACGCTGTTAGGTTCAATGATCTTGAGGTATGAAATTAATAACATATCGATACCTTCTTTTCAATTTCTAGACGTGTTCAAGGACTAATTCTTTCGATTCTTCAAACACAGTGCTCGAAACTACACCGCGTTACAACTTGCAGAAATACATGCCCCTCAAGAATAGATCGTCGGGTTCTTCTTAGAACATATTATCAACCCAAACGGTGAGTTTCATGAACCGATCGTGCCGTCCATGCGTCAAAGATCTTCAGATGACACCATTCCTTCTAGTAGAGAGTATGCGACAAGTGATGAGGACATCACTCTTTCGGATACACACACACCGAGTATTCCTCCAACAATAGGTCCATTGACACGAGCTCGTGCACGTCAACTAAATCATGAGGTGAGCTCGTTCCTTAGTGTTCCTTTATACTTTGATGAGGATGGGATGCTACTGAATAATCGTGATGTATTGCTACTTTGGAACACGGGAGAAGAACAGCATGGGCGCCCAAGCCAAGGTGGAGGCCCAATCCAGTTCGAGTCTGTTTCGGAGTCCAGGACCAGTCCGCACTAAAATCGTCGCCCAGGACGCATACAGACTCCGTTTTTGACGTTCTACACATGGTTGGAAAGCTAAGGAGATAAGATTTCCAACGGTACTGGTACCATATCCAAATTCTTTCTGAGTCAACGGGAATCGTCGAAACAAGTGGACATCCAGAATCTGTCAGGGTGCTGCGCCACCATCTTTTGGGCCGTTGGGCCGTGTAACGTGTTGGAGTCCATTTGGGACGCGTCCAGGGGTCCTTGGCCGACCCTAGTCTTTTATATACAGTAGCCGCCGCCCTAATTAGGGTTGGGTTTTGGTTAGATATTGATCTACACACAGTTGTGAGATTTTCGCTCTTGTTCCGGACCGACTAGGCCGCCGCAAGTGTTTGTGGAACCCTGACTTCGAGTGCTTGAATTCTATTCTCAATATTTCAGATTGCATCTTCTACGTTCTTGCTTGTGTTCTCGGTATGCTTGCAGGGATTGAGCCTTCTTGGCGAGGTCAACCGTGCGACACGGTTGATAACCAACGGAGCTGTGGTGTAGTGATTGTAAGGGAGACGATCTGTTCGGGTCGAAGCCTTTGGATCATCAACGTCGAGTTCTCCACCCACCGATTTATCACTACCTATCGGAAGATCAGGCCAACATTACCCATCAACTGGTATCAGAGCCAGGTTGCCCGTTAGGTAATTTCATCTTCCCCTTTAGATTAGTCTGTTTTTCATTACCTAGAGTCCAGAAAAAGCCAAAAAAATTCCGTCAAATTCCGCTGCCCTAGAACCCTTTGTGCCTTTGCAATTTTTGTTTTCAGTTGCGTGTTGTTGAGTTTGTGTCTGTGGTCGAGTCTTGTTGCTGGTTTTAGAGTCGTGTTCTTGGTTTTTAGTCAACGCTCCGTGCTGTTTTTATCACGCCGCTATCCCATCGCCACCATCCCCACCAACAAGTCGAGTCACCACATTACTCGATTTGCCACCGCGAGCCGCCTTGTGTTACTTTCCGCCACGCCAACCCTAGATAGGTCGCAAGCCGCCTTGTATCAATTGCCCTGCCACTGCTGCCATCCTTGTTCATCTCGCGATCCTATTCCTTGCAATACCTTAAAGAGGTCAATTTCTGCAAGAGTTGCTTGAAAAAAAAAACCCTAACTCGATAGGGGTTCAGTAAAACAACCATAACTTTCTCATACGGACTTAGAATCAGGCAAAAAAAAATTTCACGAACATCTACAGAAAAGGTTACATCCGTTGCTCCCTGCTTTGTCGGGTTCCGCCGAAATTTTTTCCCAAATTCAGCTCGGAAGATTGAGTATTCGAGCCGTGAAGTTTCCGCACGCTTTTTAGAGAATGTGCTTGATTTTCTGTAGGCCACATCTTGCATCCGTTTGAGCTGAAAATTTATGTGGTTGTTGCTTGTGTGGTCCTAGTTCAGAAAAAAATATCAGAAAAATACGAAATAAAAAATTCGTGATTCCTACTAGTGCTAAAAGACAAAAAAGAGGAGCACATAGAGAACACCCAGATAATTGTACTGTTTGCTGTGTCTTTCTCTGATCATCCTTTTTTAGCTTTGTTTCAGCTGTTGTGCTAGGACTAGGGACACGTGATAGACCAGCAACTGTGATTCATACTTTGGACACTTATATAGCTTTGCTCTTCTGATTACAATTATTGCTAATCCTTGCTACCATATTGTGACTTCCAAGCTCCACCTCCTTTGATCCGAACAGGTTCACTCTTGCAATCGTCCCACGCTTCAAGACTCGTCACCGGTTGTTCCTCCTTGCTGCGTTGGTAAGAACATTTGTAAGAGCGTGGTAAGACGCTTGAGTGTGTGTGATTCCACCTTCCACAACCTAGTAGTTGATAGGGATAATATTTGTTGTCCTTTGTTTTCTACTAACCATGTCAGGTGATGGCTCTCCGTCGGATTTTAAGGATTGTGTGTCCAAGGAAGAACTCAACAAAGCCTTGCAAGATCATACTAGGCTATTGACAGACATTAGAACAAGCATTGCTAACCTCGTTACGCGAGTCAACGACCTTGAGTTGCGACAGCCACCACAGGATGATGACCATTCACATGATGATGATGATGATACTAATGATGGTGACTAAGAAGATGGTGAGGTTTTTGTTGGGCAAGATGCGCGTGCTGAGCAACGTCCTCATGCTGAACAATTACGTCGTGGCCAACAACAACGTCGTCAAGGTAATGGAGGTAATAATCTTAATCGCAACGGTCGCGATGATCCTTATTCTAAGATTAAGTTTTCAATGCCTCCTTTTGATGGTGCATATGATGTTGATGCTTATTTGAATTGGGAAATGACGGTTGATCAAAAGTATAGTTCTCATATGGTTCCTGAAATGCATAGAGTTAGACTAGCCACTTGTGAGTTCACGAATTATGCTATTATTTGGTGGAATGGTCTAGTTTCTAGTGGCTTAGAACCTGAATCATGGCCTAGACTAAAGCGTGCCATGCGCAATAGATTTATTCCTCCTGATTATACACGTGAATTGAAAAAGAAATTGCAGCGCTTAAATCAAGGTTCTAAATCTGTGCATGATTACTATCAAGAGCTTCAAATTGCTATGCTTCGTTGTAGTATACAAGAGGATGATGAGGATACCATGATTCATTTTTACTCCGGGTTGAGACATGAAATTCAGGACCTTGTTGATTATAAAGATTACAATACTACCAATAGGTTGTTCCATTGTGCTATCTTGGCAGAAAAAGAACTGCAGGGTCGACAACAGGTGCAGAAATTGCGGAACAATTTTTGGAGTACATCTACTTCACGAGTACCACCGGGACAAGCAACAACATTCCCTTCTACATCTACACGATCTGCTGCCACCTCCTCCAACACTCGGGCGCATTCAGCAGGAGCACCACAACCATCACGTGAGGTGAGTAAATCTACTGTTTCGCAGGATCCAATGCCACGCTCTTCTTCAGGTGCAGCTACCACGGGTCGTACAACGGGCATTATGTGCTGTCGCTGCCAAGGTATTGGCCATGTCATGAAGGATTGCCCAAGCCAGCGAGCATACTCCGCAACAGCAGATGGTGGATATGTTAGTCATAGTGATGTCGAGGAAGAATATGCATTTGAAGCTAATCTTGCAGCCGATCATGACATGGATAGTGAGGGGGAGGAGATTAGTGGTACCGCTGCCACGGAGAGTTATGCAGCACGCACCTTCATTCTGAAGCGAGTTTTGAGTTCTCAAATGGGGCAAGCGGAGCAGCTACAACGCCATAATCTATTCCAGACATTCCTCATTGTCAAAGATGCATGTGTTCGTACCATAATTGATGGCGGGAGTTGCAACAACCTCTTGAGCTCCGATATTGTGAAGAATCTTTCCTTGCCAACACGTGCACATCCTCATCCATACTACATTCAGTGGTTCAATAACAGCGGTAAGGTTAAGGTAACACAATCTATGAGAGTACATTTTTCTATTGGTTCCTACCATGATTATACTGATTTTGATGTAGTGCCTATGCAAGCATGTTCACTTTTGTTAGGCCATCCTTGGGAATTTGATACCGATGCTACACACCATGGTAGAAGTAATAAATACTCTCTCATGCACAAGGGAAAGAAAATCTCTTTGCTTCCTTTGACACCTGCTGAAATTGTGCAATGTGATAAAGCTTTAGCTGAAAAAGAAAAGAAAGAACGTGTTTTGGAATCTGAAAATCAGCAAGTAGCTCAATCTATTTTTTCACCTAAGAAAGAGAAGAACACACCTAGGTCCGAAGGCATTAAGTTAAAGGGTGGTGTTGTGCTTGCTACTAAATCTGACCTTGCTGAAATTCAAGATAATGATACTTTTTGCTATGCTTTTGTATGCAAAGAGGTTTTATTTTCAATTGATGATATACCTAGCTCTTTGTCTATTGCTGTCACTAACCTTTTGCAGGAGTATAAGGATGTCTTTCCAGCTGAGATACCCCCGGGGCTACCACCATTGAGAGGGATAGAGCACCAAATAGATTTGATTCCGGGAGCGACTTTGCCAAACCGCGCTGCATATAGGACCAATCCGGAGGAGACTAAGGAAATTCAGCGACAAGTCCAAGACCTTTTGGACCGTGGGTATGTACGAGAGAGCCTTAGTCCTTGTGCTGTTCCTGTTCTTTTGGTTCCTAAGAAAGATGGTACATGGCGCATGTGTGTTGATTGTAGAGCAATTAATAATATCATAATAAGGTACCGTCACCCTATTCCTAGGCTAGACGACATGCTTGATGAGTTGAGTGGTTCTATTATTTTCACAAAAATTGACTTGCGTAGTGGTTACCACCAAATAAGAATGAAATTGGGAGATGAATGGAAAACTGCTTTCAAAACTAAGTTCGGTCTATATGAGTGGTTAGTGATGCCTTTTGGTTTAACTAATGCACCTAGCACTTTCATGAGATTGATGAATGAGGTTTTACGTGCTTTCATAGGAAGATTTGTGGTGGTGTACTTTGATGATATTTTGATCTATAGCAAGTCATATGAAGAACACATTGATCATCTACGTGCTGTTTTTACTGCTTTGAGAGAGGCACGTTTGTTTGCTAACCTTGACAAGTGCACCTTTTGCACGAATAGAGTTGCTTTTCTTGGCTATGTTGTTACTCCACAGGGAATTGAAGTGGATGAAGCTAAAATTGAAGCCATCAAGAGCTGGTCGACCCCTGGGACTATCACACAGGTGAGAAGCTTTCATGGCCTTGCAGGGTTCTATCGGCGTTTTGTGAGAGATTTCAGCACCATTGCTGCCCCACTCAATGAGTTGACAAAGAAGGGCGCTCTGTTCCAATGGGGGCCAGCACAAGAACAAGCTTTTAATACGCTGAAAGATAAGCTTACGCATGCACCTCTACTCCAACTTCCGGACTTTGGTAAGACTTTTGAGTTAGAATGTGATTCTAGCGGCATTGGAATTGGAGGAGTGCTACTACAAGGAGGTAAACCCGTTGCTTATTTTAGTGAGAAATTGAATGGGCCATCTCTTAATTATTCGACTTATGATAAGGAGTTATATGCTTTAGTGCGAGTTTTAGAAACATGACAACATTATCTTTGGCCCAAGGAGTTTATTATTCATTCTGATCATGAAGCTTTGAAATATATTAGAAGCCAAGCCAAACTGAACAAACGTCATGCTAAATGGGTTGAATTTATAGAGTCTTTTCCTTATATCATTAAACACAAGAAAGGTAAAGACAATGTCATTGCAGATGTGTTATCTAGATGTTATACCATGTTGTCCCAACTCGATCATAAGATTTTTGGTTTAGAAACAATTAAAGGATTATATACTACTGATTTGGACTTTAAAGATGCTTTCGAACATTGTAAAGAAGGAAGAACTTGGAATAAATATGTGCTGAATGATGGATTACTATACCGTTCTAACAGGCTATACATCCCAGGTAGCTCTATTCGCTTATTGTTCTTGCAGGAAGCGTATGGAGGTGGTTTGATGGGACATTTTAGAGTGAAGAAGACCGAGGATGTACTGGCTACTCACTTCTTTTGGCCTAAGATGAGGCGCGACGTCGAGCGCTACGTGGCACGCTGCACTACTTGCAATAAAGCTAAGTCTCGCTTGAACCCACATGGACTTTATATGCCTCTTCCTGTTCCTAGTGTGCCTTGGGAGGATATTTCTATGGATTTTGTTTTAGGATTGCCTAGGACCAAGAGGGGGAGGGATAGTATATTTGTCATTGTGGATCGTTTTTCAAAAATGGCACATTTTATACCTTGTCACAAGAGCGATGATGCTACAAACATAGCTGATTTGTTTTTCAGGGAAATCATTCGCTTGCATGGAGTGCCTAACACCATTGTTTCGGATCGTGATGCAAAATTTTTGAGCCACTTTTGGAGGACACTTTGGAATAAACTTGGGACAAAGCTGCTGTTTTCGACGACATGTCACCCTCAAACCGACGGACAAACGGAGGTTGTGAACCGCACATTATCCACCATGTTGCGGGCTGTTTTGAAGAAAAATTTGAGGATGTGGGAAGAGTGTCTACCCCATATTGAGTTCGCTTACAATAGATCAGTTCACTCCACCACCAAGGTAAGTCCGTTTCAGGTAGTGTATGGTTTTAACCCCCGTGCCCCTATTGATTTACTTCCTTTACCAACATCCGAGAAATTGAATTTTGATGCTAAGACACGTGCTGATTTGATTCTGAAAATGCATGAGTTGACTAAGAAAAATATTGAAAAGATAAATGAGAAGTATAGAACTTATGGTAGCCAAGGTCGGAAACATATTACTTTTGAAATTGGTGATCTTGTGTGGTTACATTTGCGCAAAGATAGGTTTCCTGATTTGAGAAAGTCTAAATTGCTACCTCGAGCTGATGGTCCTTTTAAAATTGTGGAAAAGATCAATGATAATGCATATAAGCTTGAGTTGCCTGCAGATTATGGGATTAGTCCCACATTTAATATTTCAAATTTAAAGCCTTACTTGGGAGAAGATGATGACATTGCGTCGAGGACGACTCCAATTCAAGAGGGGGAGGATGATGAGGACATCACTCTTTCGGATACACACACACCGAGTATTCCTCCAACAATAGGTCCATTGACACGAGCTCGTGCACGTCAACTAAATCATGAGGTGAGCTCGTTCCTTAGTGTTCCTTTATACTTTGATGAGGATGGGATGCTACTGAATAATCATGATGTATTGCTACTTAGGAACACGGGAGAAGAACAGCATGGGCGCCCAAGCCAAGGTGGAGGCCCAATCCAGTTCGAGTCCGTTTCGGAGTCCAGGACCAGTCCGCACTAAAATCGTCGCCCAGGACGCATACGGACTCCGTTTTTGACGTTCTACACATGGTTGGAAAGCTAAGGAGATAAGCTTTCCAACGGTACTGGTCCCATGTCCAAATTATTTCTGAGTCAGCAGAAATCGTCAAAACAAGTGGATGTCCAGAATCTGTCAGGGTGCTGCGCCACCATCTTTTGGGCCGTTGGGCCGTGTAACGTGTTGGAGTCCATTAGGGACGCGTCCAGGGGTCCTTGGCCGACCCTAGTCTTTTATATACAGTAGCCACCGCCCTAATTAGGGTTGGGTTTTGCTTAGATATTGATCTACACACAGTTGTGAGATTTTCGCTCTTGTTCTGGACCGACTAGGCCGCCGCAAGTGTTTGTGGAACCCCGACTTCGAGTGCTTGAATTCTATTCGCAATATTTCAGGTTGCATCTTCTACGTTCTTGCTTGTGTTCTTGGTACGCTTGCAGGGATTGAGCCTTCTTGGCGAGGTCAACCGCGCGACACGGTTGATAACCAACGGAGCTGTGGTGTAGTGATTGTAAGGGAGACGATCTGTTCGGGTCGAAGTCTTTGGATCATCAACGTCGAGTTCTCCACCCACCGACTTATCACTACCTATCGGAAGATCAGGCCAACATTACCCATCAACAAGGAGGAAGGCTACCAAGGGGCTTGACAACGTATTATATTTCACCAAATGATATGATATTAATGTATGTCATTAATTACTATTTATAAATGAATGATATAAATTACTATGTATGGTGCGAAGTTGGTATCGACGGGATGGCCTTCCGACGATGATGCGAAGGAAGAGCAAGAAGCAGAGGCCAGGAAGCGTGCCCAGGACGAGGATGAGAGGCTGGCCCGTCAGCTATATGCTGCGGAGGAGCAATAAGCTGTGTCCTGAAAGCGTTCCCAGGAGTAGGAGGATGAGTGGGTGGCCCGTCAGCTCAAACAGTAGAGGCGTTCAGGCGTCAGACTTCGATGTCTTTCACACACCGGTGAACCTGGAGCTTAGGCGACGCTGTGGTTGATCAGGCATGGTCGGGTACAATGCTCCACCACCATCACCCCCCCCTCGCGTCCCCAGATGTACACACGCCAACAGTCGAAAGTGCAGGGACATGGTCCTCATCATGGGAGAGGAAGTAGAGGTACAGGTAGAGGGATACTGGACTAGCTGAACTCAACCGACTTTTTAGGGGGTGACCTGTGAGAATTATTATGTACATATGTGTGTTTGTCGATGCCTATGACTTGAAATATGTCTTCATTACTATGTATTAATGAGGTGCATTTATTATTGATTTACATTAAATATATGTATCATTGTATGCATGTATTGAGGGAGAGACAGAGAGATCGAGGAGTGAGAGGGAGTATAGAGAGGACAGAGAGAGGGAGGAGGGGAGGGAGGAGAGGCAAAACACTACCGGCTGAATCCTTCAGCCGGTAGTGGTTCCAGGCTTATCACTACTGGCTGAAGGATTTAGCCGGCAGTGATGCCTTGGGTATCACTGCCGGCTGAATCCTTGAGTTGGCAGTGATGCCTTGGGTATCCCTGCCAGTTGAAGGATTCAGCCGACAGTGATAAGGACCTTCACTGCCGGTCCACTGAGCTGGCAGTGATAGTCGTGGGCTATCACTGCCCGTTGCCCACTGCCAGCTCCAAAACTAACAGTGAAGGTGGTTTTGGAGCTGGCAGTGAAGGGGGTTTCTGCAGTAGTGGTGGGTGGGCCATCGAATATCCATCCAGTAGTAAGGGCCAAACCCTAGCTGCGTAGTACTCTTCAACGAGATCATGAACTTCAAGCCACTTGGAGATCATTGCGATAGCCTCGACCTTCGCCTAGATGGAAGGAACCATCTTCACCACAAGCCTCCGATGAAAGGCTATCTCTGTGGCCTTCAAGGACATGTTGTAGTCATCTGGAACACAATGGTAGAAACAAAAGTTGGTCCAGTCTTTGCTCATCGGTTTTGATATGCCTTTGCATGCACCACCGCCATTCCATTGGGAATGAAGGACACGATATTGTATGAGGCCACATGCTCGACCCTGCTCACCTATAGCCGCTTCGATTGGTAGTGAGCATAGTGGAGTGAGCAAATGCACCAGAATTAGGGCCTACCCTTGGGTCCTTCAGGCCCACACGAAGGTGGACATGCAGACGATGGCGTTCAGTGTAAGTTGCTAGATTTCTAGCTCATACTACTACAACAAGCTAGCCACATCCTTCGACCATAAGTAGCAGAGGCCGACAGTGATGAATTTGATGAAGACCATGACTTCGCCATCATGAGGATGCAGCCTTGTCTCCTCCGGAGGGGCACCCAACCATCATTGGCTTTGCATAGGTAGCCATTCTCGACCATCTATGCTAGATGCTCCTGTTGGACTTAATCCTTGTCATGGGCCTCGGTGACTCGTTTCACGCCGGTGCGGAAGCAAGGAGTTCGTAACGGCTATAGTGTTATTTGTATGAGTGCAGAGTTCGAGTCGAAGTTAGAGTCTAGAGTCGGATCATGGGATGACACGATTCGTGTTAGGATTTGGAGTTAGCAGGTCACTATAAATATGAGTTCTAATCTCTAAATTGTAAGCAAGACACAGAGTCATACAAGTCACAAGTTGAATAGAGTCTAAAATTTCCTCCAGAGAGTTTTTGCCTTGTTTTATTGTTCTCGTTGGATTTCTACTGTTTGACGTTCTATTTGCTTCTCTGCGATATACGCGAGTTCGTTCTTACCGAGTAGTACGCGACTCAGGAGTAGTTGGACGTTGTTGGTTGATCGGCGTGATCCAGAGCAGCACGTACACGGCGGATAGACAAACTAGTCATGGTCGAACACGTACGACTGGTCGCTCAAGCTGGTCATGAGTTGATGTGCTCCATACTTTTGGTCGCTTGGGTGGTCGAGTAACCTGGTTGCTTGCGTTGTTGCGTATCCAGAGTGGTCATGCTCATGATCCAATGGTCGGACCCAACAGCTCCTCAGTAAATCTGCTAGCCCTGAAGTGCGGCATCAAAGGCAGCTTGTCACTCGCATGTTGAATCATGGACTTGGTCATCGCTTGGAAGGGAATGGAGAAGACCGTTAAGATGGCAAGAGGTTAGCTATGCGAAGGCTGAAGGATCACTAAGAGATCAACAAGCTGAGGGACCAGGCGCTGAGGCGATTAGAGAGAGTGCAAATGAGTGAGGTACCATTGTGTGGGGATGATAACTCTTATTTATCGGCCCCTGACCTGTGCGGGAATTTAAATTGAGGTGCACTAGCACACGTAGGACAAATGGCAATGTGGTATATGTCAAGAAACTGAAGCGTTACCTTTTAACGTGGAAACCGTTCCTAAATTAAAATTAGTTAAACATGCTTAAGTACTCAATTAACATGCAATTAAGATGCACATTTTTCCTCATTACCTTCGTCAATTATAGATAATTTAATTCAGAGTTACTCACCATTTTAATGATATTTTAAAAATGTCTTTGTTACGCTGAAGGCAGGAACCGAGCAAAGGGGTACCATCCCCCTTTCTAAAGAATCTCGACTTTGGCCCCCAAAGTTGAACCGCAACTGCGAAGGGCAACTATTCAAGGAATGGTACCATGCTGGTTCTCTGACCTCCTGTTTCACTTCGGCTAGCCTCGGAAAATCCCAAGTAAGGATGAACAATGCTAACATAATAGAGAATTTGTTCTAGAAGTTCTTGAAGAGATGGGGCTGAAGGGGAGGACCAATACCAATTACAGAAGTTGGAGGCCTTAGAGGCACATCGAAGGCTTCGAAGGGGGCCTGAAGAGATACTGGGTGGAGGATTAAGGCCTGGAGGCCAAAGGCACCCCTTCAGGAGGCACGAGCAAAGTGTAGAGTTGATAAACCATCAGCCAAAGTTGAAGGTGATATGTTCTAGAGGCAATCATAGAGATGATTGTATCATGTCTATATTTATGTACTTTTGAATAATGTATTATACCAAGAATGACTATCATTTACATTGACTCGCAAGTATGTAATTTGTTCATGGAACTCTTTTGTTTGTATTATGATGTTATTCTAAATGATCCCTGGTCACATATTATTGTGATGATTAATAGGACTAGCACATGTATTGATTGATGATCACATTTCACAGATTATAGGTATAAAGATACAAGATCAATAATGTAGACATTTATGTTGAAGAACATGATGTTGGATATACAAACCTTGAGATACTACTGGGATTGTTATTTATGATGTGCCATCAGTTGTTATCTCAGATAGTCTACCTGTAGGATCCTTAGACCTAAGATAGTTATTGATTCGCAGAATGTGTAGTGACATACTTTAGGGCTGTCAAACACTATTCCGTAACTGGGTAGTCATAAAGGGTAGTTTTCAGCTTTTTCATGAAACATGTCGCGGGGTGAGAGCGATCAAGATGGAATTTGTCCCTCCTTATAACAGGAGAGATATCTATGGACCCCTCAAGGTAGTTGGATTGAGAAAGTACATGGCCATGCCAATATGATTAAAGAGTTAATCATGATGAATCCATTACTTGATTGAGTGAATGGTCGAGTTATCACAAGGGGGGGCACGTATCTCACCTTGAGCGTGACTAGTATTGTGAGGCGAAGGGATCGGTGCATGTGTATATCAAGGTTCAGCCGATATGATCATTGTGTATAGTCGGGAGTCAACATGCGCTACTAGGGACTACCATTGATCTCGGTTTGGAAATGATTTCTAAGTCGTGGCTATTTGTACATGAAACTAATGGGTCACACACCTAATGGGTTGGAACAAAACATACGAGTTGGATTCCTATATGGGTTCGATTGGATTGTGATACATAAGGTGTTAGAGTCCTAAAGTAATTCCAATGTGAGAGTCCATTAGCAAGCTCTATATAAGGAGAGGCGTGGGGTGGGGCGTGGAGAGGTGAGCCCCTCCGAAACCCTAGCCGCAACCCTCCACATGATCTTCCAAAACCCTAGCTACACGTACAGTGCTAGCATATTGGCGCTCAACGATCCTATCCAGTACGTGTGAACATATGCAACGATGATCGTTAATGTGTTAATGGTCTAGCAACATGGAACCTTAGGCCTTGAGCAAAGTGGTGTTGATGGTTGTCATGGTTATGATGTTGGTTTAGTGTTTGCTCAAGTAACCTAAGTAAGGACCGGTTCGTGGAGCGACAACCGAAGAAGTAACGTACCAACCACGAGGCTGATATGGGTATGGCGTGACATACTAATTAGAGTCTATCCAGTGTGTGTTAGGTCAGCACAAAAGGGGGCTTTTGGGTAGGAGCTTAGCTTGCGTAAAGCCTGACGGTGAAACTGAAAGGACAATGATGTCGCCTAGAGAGGGGTGAATAGGCGTTTTTACAAAAATTCAACCCTTTCTACCGTTGGCCTAAACTTGCAGCGGAATATAAACTAACGAGTTTTTCACAAGAGAAAAACCTAAATATGCTAGGCTCAACTAGTGCACAATCACCCTAAATAAGTGTGGACATTACAATCCTAAGGTGACAAAAATTACTCAATTCTAGCAAGAGATATGCAATAAAACGTAAATTGAAAAAGGCTGAAAACACTGTTCATATGCCTGAAATTACTGTTCACAGGAGACTCCAGTGTAGTCCGGATACTCCGGTGTGTACAGGTCCGAAAACTCCGGTAAAGACCGGATTCTCCGGGTTCTGTACAGAACTGAGCCCGAAACTGAATAAAATTAATGAGTAGAGAGTTCTAGCTCAAACCAAGTGATGTCGTGTGTTCCCGGAGATGATTCAAGTAGATTCACGAAGAACCTACACTCAAATACACACAAACAAGTAGATCGAGCAATAGGCACAAAGATTGAGCAAGAACTTAAAAGTAAGGAAACAAGAGAGGAGACACAAAGATTTGTTTCCCGAAGTTCGGATTCACCACCGTGAATCCTACGTCTCCGTTGAGGAAGCTCCAACGAGCCGGGTCTCTTTCAACCGCTTTCCTCGATCCACTAGCTTTATCTCTTTCCTTTCGGAGGTGAGATCGACCTTCACAAACTTTCCTGCGGCTCACCACACGTGCGGGAGCTCACCGGGCAACACCTAGCCGGCTAGGAGGCTTCACCTCCAAGAGTAACAAACGCAATCGAACTTCTTGCCAAGAACTCGAGTGCTCAAGAATGGATTTAGCTCACTTGCACCCAATCTTCCAATCTCTCAACCCAACTCACTTTTCTTCTCAAATCACACACTGGAATGGAGTGGGAGAGGTTCTTTTGGCTCTAGAAATGTGTTCTTTTCGTGCCCTTCCAGCAGCCCTAAAGGATGGGGTGAGTGGGGTATAAATAGCCCACTCCAAACAACTAGCCGTTACTGTTTTTGACAGAACTGACCGGAGTATCCGGTGAACACCGGAGTATCCAGCCCTAAATCCAAATACGACGTCAGAACGGTCACAGAATGTGTCAGAACTAGCCGTTACGCTCTTTTCTGGACTTTTACCGGAGTATCCGGCCTACACCGGAGTCTCCGGTCGGCACTTAACCCAGAAAACAGCCCCGGAGACTTCCCGGAGTCTCTGGCCACTCCAGGTACCGGAGTATCCGGACTTCACAGGAGTCTCCGGCCTTTCCAGGTACCGGAGTATCCGACCTACACCGGAGACTCTGGGTACAGCACAGCTGACCTCCGAAAAACGGCGATAACTTTTGATCCCGGAGTCCGATTTCGACGATTTTGGACTCTATGGAAAGCTTATTCAGAGGGCTACACATCCCAACTAAACTTATGAACTAAAACACAAAGTATCAAATTAGGAACACTCCAAAACCCATTTTGGACACTTCCCCACTTTCCGCTCCGGACTCTTAACAACAAACTCTCTCTTTGGGTTTGGTTGGGAATTCTTGAGCACTGAGACACGACAATTAGCTCACATTGCATCCCTCTTAATAGTGCGGCATACCTATACTCAAATTCAAAGGGAAAACTCATTTGAACCACTTTGAGCATTTGAAAACTTTCAAGTACCGCTTCTTTCTTTCAAACCTTGAGGGTTGCTAACTTACGTAAAATCTTCACTCCATCTCTTCTTGATTCTTCATATGATTGATGTGAATCATCCATAGCTTCCCATGGCCTCACACGGTCCATCGGCGCAAAGCCTTTACTCGCTCTTCACCACCGCCTTGGTCCTTCGGCGCCAAGCCATTTGCTTGCCCTTCACCACGGATGGTCCATCGCAGCCGAGTCTTGCTTGCCCTTCACCGTCTTGCCATAGAAAACCACTTTGTATTCGACATCTTCAAGGAATTCACTTTTTCATATATGGAGTCCACTCTTGTTCTTTACTCTTGGCATATATGATTTCAATTCAACTTATGCCTTTTTATGGATCCTAACCCCAGCTCACTCTCAAGCACAAAGTACATGGGTTAGTCCATAAAACCTAAATGACAACATTTATACCTGAAGTTACTTGATCTCCACAAGTAACTTATTAGCCTTCATGCATATTGTCAATCTTCATATAGAACCTAACCCCACTCATTCTTAAACACATAGCACACGGGTTAGTCCATAAAACTCCATTAACAAGTCATACCTTTAGTTACTTGATCTCCACAAGTAACTTAGCATTCAAGCTTATTGCTAATCTTATTGAGCTTCTTCTTCTTCTTATGAGCATCACTAAAAGCTCATTTATTTAGATGCATATTTCTCCTCCATGCATCACATCCAAGCATCACCTAGAGCTCATGCATGTCTTTTCTCCATGCATCACCTATTGAACAACCTACTAACAATCTCAACAACATTGTTAGTCCATAGGTATTGTCATTAATTACCAAAACCACACATAGGGGCTAGATGCACTTTCAATCTCCCCCGTTTTGGTAATTGATGACAATCTCACTAGATGATTATATTTGACAAAATTTAAAGTTCTAAGTATACATATAATCCGAAGATGAATGTATACAAAGAATAAGTTTTGGAAATACCAAATATCACAAAGATATTTGAGATTGTCAAAACTAGTTTTATTAGCATCAAACACCACAAAGGTTTTGATGTTAGTAAAAACCAACTTATGTATATAGTAAACTCCCCCACAATCTATGCATGTGTGAATGAATCTTGAATATCATTGCATATATTGTCTATCTCAAATTTTGGACGGAGTTTTCTTTATACATATCAAGCAAGTATGACAAAGTATGTATGAAGATGAATATGCTCATGCAAAGCAAACCTTTCACCTCATTTCTCAAAGGAAATCATTCAAATTCCCCCCTAATTGACATCTTCCCCATATAAGCAAATTATCCTCCATAAGCAAAGTCCTCTTACAAAATATAACATCTAGTCCAAATTCTTCCCCAATTGACATCAATGCTAAAATGGAATCATCGAAACGAATTCTCCCCAATTGACATCAAATTTGTAAGAATTAAGTAGGACTTGCTAAAAGAGAAATTTTTCTCCAAAACACCATTAGCCCTATCCCACAAGAGGGAATCATCGAAGGCTAGTGCAAGACCATGTATAGTGTAAACTCCTCATGATATGTGTATTTTTTCATAATTTGAGTTAAACCAAATACACTTATTCAAATACGAGCTATGTGAGGAGAACAAGCTATACAATAGGTCAAAGGGGTTCAAAGAGATGCGAAAAGAGATTTCAAAAGGAAATACCAATTAAAACTTCAAAAGATATCAATTAGATACCTACAAGAGATACCAATTGAAAAAGATGCCAATTAAAATTCCAAAGGATATCAATTGAATACCTATAAGAGATATCAATTGAAAATTCAAAGCATACCAATTGAAACAATTGAAAGAGATACCAATTCCAATTGAAACTAATTCAATTGAAGGCAAAACAAGCACGAGTCTGAAATAAATATCCAAAGCTCAAGTGCAATGGATTATGCTCTAAGTTGAACATAGCAAAATTGTTGACAATATAACGAATTTCTCGTTTATCACAAAGTGTCAACATCTCATAAGCATATATGTCCAAAAGAGCAATTTAAAGCGGACTAAAAATCTCAAGCAAAAGATTTTGCAATTTTCATCAATATTGCATATAGGAGCAACTCAAGCATTTGATATGAGATCTTTTGCATACTTGGGATTGGATGAATCGTAAACATGATTATAGAGTTCCCACAAAAATATGCTACTTCAAATTGCTCATATTTGTAATAAAGAGATTTTAAGCACTTGCACGAAAAACAAATTTTTGCAAGACATTTTCATGCTATGATGCAATATACACAAGATTGAATCTTTGAAATTAAATGCATAAATCAAGAACAATTACTTGGAATGATATTGAATTGCTCACTTTGATATGGTCCTTCTCTTGATTCCAATTGAAATTGAAGGAGATGATCTTCTTTGTAGATACCAATTGAAAGATAAAGACCTTCTTCATGAAAAATCCAATTGAAAGGACAAAATCATCTTCATGAATTTCAATTGAAATGAGCTTATACTTGAAAGGACCTTCATTATGATTAATTCAAGCATCCAATGCATCTTCATTGTACCTAAAAACTCATTCAAGTACAATTTGATCCCCAAACTCATTGGGTCCGAAGAAGTTAGTGAACTCATCACAAAGAGCACGCTCTCTAATAGATATGTGCATATTGATATGACATGGATATGATAATAATTGAAGTTCATACCAATAGATAGAAACCAATTGAAAATATATACCACATGAAGGTATATACCAATTGAAGTCAAATGAAAGCTTTAAGCACATTTTAGACAATAAAAGCATTTGAGAGAGACTTACTCTAAATGTAGGATCAAAGATAGCAAACATGCTATAGATATTAACATTTAAGTCAAACAAGCATGCTCGTCACTTTCAAGATCCAATGAGATATAATTTGGACAAAAATAGCATATAAGACTTGAAAATACCAAATGAAAGACAAATATCAAAAGGTTGCCCAAATTACATCTAAGACAAAGATCAACAAATGATCGCTCTCAAAGTTCAACAAGTGAACTAAGCAAGATTTGAGCATATAAAGAATAGAATTGCATTCTATGCTCAAAAACTTATCTCAAGCAGGTATATAGAAAAAGATACAAGCATTGACATAGCAAGCTTCCAAAGACTCCAAAAAGGAAAGTTTCCTTGAAGAAACCAATATTCCTAACATAGAAATCTTTCACATAAAAGGAAGTCACTTGAAAGCAAGAATTGAAACAAAGATGATCAACAAGGATTACGACTTGTATTATTACCAATTATAAGAAGACAATGGTATATGGAGATAACACAAGTCGGTAATTGCAACAAGGCATGGATCAACTTTCTTTCAAGAAGCATGAAAGAAGGATTTTAGAAATTAAACACAAGCTTCAAACATATTCCTCACAAAGTCAACTATTATAAGAAAACACAAATAAAAACAATAGTTGATACAGTTCTGTTGAACTGACCCGGAGTATCCGGTGAACACCGGAGACTCCGGGTGGCACTTAGTCACCATACAGAAAAGACTCAGAAACTTGCTGGACTCTCCGGGTTCTCCAGATACCGGAGTATCCGGTGAACACCGGAGACTCCGGTCCTTTTTATCAAAAGAATAAATATTAACCGAGACTCTCTGGCGGAGTCTCCCTCGGAGACTCCGGTAAAGAGCGGATTCTCCGGGTTCTGTACAGAACTGAGACCGAAACTGAATAAAATTAATGAGTAGAGAGTTCTAGCTCAAACCAAGTGATGTCGTGTGTTCCCGGAGATGATTCCAAGTAGATTCACGAAGAACCTACACTCAAATACACACAAACAAGTAGATCGAGCAATATGCACAAAGATTGAGCAAGAACTTAAAAGTAAGGAAACAAGAGAGGAGACACAAAGATTTG
Source organism: Phragmites australis (assembly GCF_958298935.1). NCBI lineage: Eukaryota > Viridiplantae > Streptophyta > Magnoliopsida > Poales > Poaceae > Phragmites > Phragmites australis. The sequence goes on from NC_084929.1 coordinate 12,047,920, forward strand.
TTTCCCGAAGTTCGGATTCACCACCGTGAATCCTACGTCTCCGTTGAGGAAGCTCCAACGAGCCGGGTCTCTTTCAACCGCTTTCCTCGATCCACTAGCTTTATCTCTTTCCTTTCGGAGGTGAGATCGACCTTCACAAACTTTCCTGCGGCTCACCACATGTGCGGGAGCTCACCGGGCAACACCTAGCCGGCTAGGAGGCTTCACCTCCAAGAGTAACAAACGCAATCGAACTTCTTGCCGAGAACTCGAGTGCTCAAGAATGGATTTAGCTCACTTGCACCCAATCTTCCAATCTCTCAACCCAACTCACTTTTCTTCTCAAATCACACACTAGAATGGAGTGGGAGAGGTTCTTTTGGCTCTAGAAATGTGTTCTTTTCGTGCCCTTCCAGCAGCCCTAAAGGATGGGGTGAGTGGGGTATAAATAGCCCACTCCAAACAACTAGCCGTTACTGTTTTTGACAGAACTGACCGGAGTATCCGGTGAACACCGGAGTATCCGGCCCTAAATCCAAATACGGCGTCAGAACGGTCACAGAATGTATCAGAACTAGCCGTTACGCTCTTTTCTGGACTTTTACCGGAGTATCCGGCCTACACCGGAGTCTCCGGTCGGCACTTAACCCAGAAAACAGCCCCGGAGACTTCCCGGAGTCTCTGGCCACTCCAGGTACCGGAGTATCCGGACTTCACAGGAGTCTCCGGCCTTTCCAGGTACCGGAGTATCCGACCTACACCGGAGACTCCGGGTACAGCACAACTGACCTCCGAAAAACGGCGATAACTTTTGATCCCGGAGTCCGATTTCGACGATTTTGGACTCTATGGAAAGCTTATTCAGAGGGCTACACATCCCAACTGAATTTATGAACTAAAACACAAAGGATCAAATTAGGAACACTCCAAAACCCATTTTGGACACTTCCCCACTTTCCGCTCCGTACTCTTAACAACAAACTCTCTCTTTGGGTTTGGTTGGGAACTCTTGAGCACTGAGACACGACAATTAGCTCACATTGCAACCCTCTTAATAGTGCGGCATACCTATACTCAAATTCAAAGGGAAAACTCATTTGAACCACTTTGAGCATTTGAAAACTTTCAAGTACCGCTTCTTTCTTTCAAACCTTGAGGGTTGCTAACTTACATAAAATCTTCACTCCATCTCTTCTTGATTCTTTATATGATTGATGTGAATCATCCATAGCTTCCCATGGCCTCGCACGGTCCATCGGCGCAAAAACTTTACTCGCTCTTCACCACCGCCTTGGTCCTTCGGCGCCAAGCCATTTGCTTGCCCTTCACCACGGATGGTCCATCGCAGCCGAGTCTTGCTTGCCCTTCACCGTCTTGCCATAGAAAACCACTTTGTATTCGACATCTTCAAGGAATTCACTTTTTCATATATGGAGTCCACTCTTGTTCTTTACTCTTGGCATATATGATTTCAATTCAACTTATGCCTTTTTATGGATCCTAACCCCAACTCACTCTCAAGCACAAAGTACATGGGTTAGTCCATAAAACCTAAATGACAACATTTATACCTGAAGTTACTTGATCTCCACAAGTAACTTATTAGCCTTCATGCATATTGTCAATCTTCATATAGAACCTAACCCCACTCATTCTTAAACACATAGCACACGGGTTAGTCCATAAAACTCCATTAACAAGTCATACCTTTAGTTACTTGATCTCCACAAGTAACTTAGCATTCAAGCTTATTGCTAATCTTATTGAGCTTCTTCTTCTTCTTATGAGCATCACTAAAAGCTCATTTATTTAGATGCATATTTCTCCTCCATGCATCACATCCAAGCATCACCTAGAGCTCATGCATGTCTTTTCTCCATGCATCACCTATTGAACAACCTACTAACAATCTCAACAACATTGTTAGTCCATAGGTATTGTCATTAATTACCAAAACCACACATAGGGGCTAGATGCACTTTCAGAAACCTAGTGGGTAGACACATACTGGATTAGTCTCTGGTTAGTGGAAAGTGTCATACAATGATTCTTGGCAGCACACCACTGGCGTGTGTTAAGTGTCTTGCAAACACGGCAACATGGAATTCACTGACTCGTGGGGAAAGCTGGACAACCTCTGCAAAGTGTAAAACTATTATAACAGCCGTGCTCACGGATATGAGAGACTTGGATCCTCACATGATTAGAAGGTGGATGGTTATGGTTCTGGTACAGGGAGTACTAGATGGTGTGGTTTTGGTTAGAGCACAGGGAGTACTAAATGGTTGAGGTATGCAGGGTGGGGAACCTTGTATGCTAGATGTTGGATTGTTTGGTTTTCATTCATTTAATAGTTGCTTAATGCTTTTGAGTCCAAATGTGTTTTCATTACTCGCATTTACGCAGTTAAACCATGTGTTAGCCTATTCTGGATATAAGCCTGCATGTCATTATTTTCCCACACTTGCTGAGTACTTTATGTGCTCACCCTTACTTTCTCCTACAAAAACATATGCTGCTTAGTGGAAGACTTTGAGGATTTCCAAGACGACGACCTGGTGTTCTAAGGAGCGTGTCTTCCAGTCAGTGCCTGTGGAGTGTTTGGTCACCAATGTTTTCGTCCTGCTGCCGTCTTTTAGATGCTGTCATTTAGGTTAAGATTTGAGATTGTTTAGGGTGAAGTCTTTTATTTATAAGAAGTGAACATTTATTTAATTAAACTATTGATTTTGCTACTTCACCTATGACGTCCTTATGTGTGTTAAACTTCCTGGGCACACATAAGCCGCACTTGGTTTTATCCGTTAAAACCGAGTGTGACAGTGGTGGTATCAGAGCCAGGTTGACTGTAGGATCCCAAGCCTAGTTAGAATGGTTGTCCTAAGGAATTACCTAGTCGTCTAAACCCATCAAAGCCTTTCCATAGTTCTCAAACTTGTCTCTTGCTATCCATAAGTTTATTTCTTATATCCCATCTCTTCCTTTTTAGATGGTTCGCCAGCTATTTACTGCCCGCAATTCAACCGAAGGACGTCCACCCATTCTTCAACATGTACCAACTGAAGAGGAGATTGATGACCCCACTTTCCGGATTATGGATCCCGTTCCTGACGTCTATGAAAGTGATGTCCTTCATGCTGGACACCTTCCGTGCCTCCTTTGGGGATACTTTCTGGACTTGGACATACTCAGAAGCTAGTCTACAGGGGAGTGAAGAAACAACACTTTGGATATGAGGAATGGAAGGTTGAAGTCACTATTTATGATTACGAGCGAAGTCAAGATGAAGGTATGGAAGTTCGAAGAGTGGTGGGCATTCACTCAGCAATGGTCCCAAGAGCAACCTTCACCGCTGGTGTTCGAGATGCAGCTCATCAAGCCATATCCCGTGTTTGTGATCAATATAACAGCAAGATGGACAACTCTCCTTATGCATATTGTTCCCGCAGAACTTGTGGAAGTAACGAACCGTTCGTGAAGAGCTCCTTTGGAGAAAACCCCAAGCTACGGGAGCAAGTTGCCCTTACTATGGTCTTGGAGGATGAACTCGACTGTGCTTTATGGGAGTTGGGAGAAGTTTGCCAACGCCTTGCCTTCGTCTCCGCTTCTCTTGAGGATGAACAAGATGCCAACCAAGAAGGATCTGAAGATGACGAAGAAGACTTGTCTATCCACTCGCCCCCGCGCAAGAGGATTTGCTTCAACACCTCTACCACCTTTGAGGATGGATCAGTTGATTCCTCCCCCTCAGGGTCTCGCACTAGAGAGGAGTCCCAATAGTATGGTCTTTCCATAGGTAGTCTTGTCCTAGTTAGAACCTAGCGTCAATGTAATCATTAAGGGTAATAATATTGTTAGTGTGAGCTTTGTTATGGTGCTAAGTGTGCAAGTTGGAGTTTTTGTTTGAGTGCTGATGTGAGCTGTGGAATGCTTTGGCAACTTATCCACAGACGCATCTTTATTCCTATATAATATAATATAGATGGATTTCTTTAGTTAAACTATTCCAGACTTGCTTATCTACTTCTATTCCCTTCTTCAACCCTAACCAGATGGTTAACACGAGGAGGAGCATTAACACTCAAGAAGAGAACAACAACAACCAGAATCCACCCCCGCCCTCTCCATAAACCTTGGAACAATAGATGGATATGCAGATTCAAATCTTGCAAGCTTTAGCTCAAACCATGGTGCATATGCAGCAACAACAGCCAAACCATGTTCCTCAACCGTATCAACCATCAAGACTTGGAGAATTCAAAAGAACTCAACCCCCAGTCTTCAATCATGCAGTGGAACCTATGGATGCAGACGATTAGCTGAAGGATATAGAGAGGAAGCTACATGTTGCTCAGTGCAACGATAGGGAGATAGTTCTCTACGCCTCACATCAACTCACGTGTCAAGCCCTAGACTGGTGGGAAGCATACTGAGCTGCACATGAAAATCCGAATCTATCGCATGGATGGAATTTAAATCTAGTTTCCGCACCCATCACCTGTCATCTGGAGATGTTCGTTTGAAGAAGGAGTTCATGAACCTGAAGCAAGGACCAATGACTGTAAGGGAGTACCTGACCAAGTTTACTCAGCTGTCCAGATATGCACCCAACGAAGTGGACACAGAGGAAAAGAAGCAGGAACATTTTCTGGAGGGCCTGAATGATGCCATAGAATATACTTTGCTTCCCCAAGAGTTTCCCCATTTCTAAGCAATGGTAAACAAAGCCCTAATGGTCGAGCACAAGCGTCGCCAGCTGGATGAGAAGAAGAGAAAGATGTCTTTCCAGGGACAAGGTAGTAACACACGATCCCGTGGAGCAACACAGATGTCACCGCAAGGCCCTATGTTTCATTCAAACATTCAGTACCAGACTCAGTCGCAAATCCCTGTTCAGCGCTCCAACTATCAGATGTCCCGATCAACCCCACCAGCTACTCCTCAAGCCAAGAACAATCCAGCAACTCCTGGCCCAAACAAAGGATGTTTCTATTGTGGAGAGGAAGGGCACTATGTGAATAAATGCCCTAAAAAGGTGTAGGATCTAGCCAGAACCAACAACACACCAAGGACAACTCCAGCTTCAACCCAGTCACGCAGTGGAAGTTAGAACCCCAGTCAGAACAATTGTGGACAACAAAATTATGTTCATGGGAAAGTCAACCATGTCACAGCAGAGGAGGCTATTGATGCTCAGGATGTGGTGTACGGTATGTTCCTCGTTAACTCCCGACCTGCATCTGTTTTGTTTGATTCTGTAGCTTCGCATTCTTTTATCACCATTTAGTATGTTGCAAAACATGGGTTGCCTATGGTTATGATGAAGAATAATATGTTTATTAGCTCACCCAGAGGGAAATTGAAGGCAAAATATATGTCTTAGGATGAGGCTTAGCATAAGGGGTGGTGGTGGTAGACTTCCCTGCGAATCTTATAGTCTTGGAAACCAATGGCATAGATGTTATCCTTGGAATGGATTGGTTAGCCAAGTTCAACGGAATTATAGAATGTGCCAGAAGGGCAGTTCACCTAACCAATGGAGAAGGTACCAAGGTTGAGTTCGTAGCTACCGTACTAGCAGCAGAGGATCAGTCTCTCAATTCACTTGAAGGAATAACCATTGATCAGATCAAGGTAGTTTGTGAGTTTCCCGATGTCTTCCCCGATGAATTGCCAGGTATGCCACCTGATCGAGAAGTCGAGTTTGTCATTGAATTGGTACCTTGTATGGCCCCTATAGCAAAAAGGCCATATAGGATGTCGGCTAACGACCTAGTCGAGTTAAAGAAGCAAATCCAAGAGCAGTTAAGCAAAGGTTTATTAGACCAAGTGCATCACCTTGGGGAGCCCCGGTTCTTTTCGTGGATAAGAAGGATGGTAGCCGAAGGATGTGTGTAGATTACAGAGCGCACAATGAGGTAACCATTAAGAACAAGTACCTGTTGCCCCGAATTGAGGATTTGTTTGATCAGATGAGAGGAGCCCGAGTGTTCTCCAAGATTCATCTAAGATCTGGATACTATCAGCTGAAAATTCGACCGTCAGATGTACCAAAGACTGCTTTCAGTACCCGATATGGACTAGACGAGTATACTGTTATGTCATTCGGATTAACCAATGCCCCAGCCTACTTCATGAATCTCATGAACAAGGTGTTTATGGATTATCTGGATAAGTTTGTAGTGGTGTTCATTGATAATATTCTAATTTTCTCTAGAAGCGAAGAAGAACACGAAGGACATTTGAGAATTGTGCTACAGACACTCAGAGAACATCAGCTGTATGCCAAGCTTAGCAAGTTTGATTTTTGGTTAGGTCAAGTCGCGTTTCTTGGCCATATCTTAACCGCTGGAGGTGTGGCAGTAGACCCTAGTAAAGTAAAGGATGTATTGAATTGGTTACCACCGACCAACATGTCAGAAATCAGGAGTTTTCTTGGACTAGCGGGATACTATCGCCGTTTTATAGAAGGGTTCTCTAGGATAGCCCGACCTCTTACCTCTTTGCTTCAGAAAAATGCGGTTTTTAAGTGGAGCCCTGCTTGTCAGGCAAGTTTTGAAGAATTGAAGAAGAGATTGACTACGGCCCCAGTGCTAGTTTTACCCGATATTAGCAAGAACTTCGACATCTACTTTGTTGCTTCGCGACAAGGACTTGGATGTGTTCTTATGCAAGAAGGTCGAGCCGTGGCCTATGCGTCAAGACAATTAAGGAAGCATGAAGAGCACTACCCTACACATGATTTAGAATTAGCCGTTGTGGTTCATGCTTTGAAGATTTGGAGGCATTATCACATCGGGAAACGATGTGAAATATACACGGATCATAAGAGTTTGAAGTATATTTTCACTCAACCAGATCTAAACCTTTGTCAGCGCAGATGGTTGGAGTTAATTAAGGATTATGATGTGGGGATTCACTATCATGCAGGAAAAGCAAATTTTGTGGCCGATGCTTTGAGCCGAAAGGGTTACAACAATTCGATGATGGTTCAAGATAGTCAACCTGGGTTATGGAAAGAGTTTGAGAAGCTCAAGCTTGGATTTGTGGCAAACATGGAAACAACCACCATGGAAATAGATTGCACCCTTGAACAAGAAATTCGGAAAAGTCAACTGGAGGACGAGAAGCTCAAAGAAATTAGACAGCTTATTAAGGAGGATAGAGCTCCAGGTTTCACGGAAGATAGTCAAGGTACAATATGGTTCAAAAAGAGAGTTTACGTACCCAACCGGGAGGATATTAAAAAGATGATTCTGAGAGAAGCTCACGAATCAGCATATTCCATTCACCCTGGAAGTACTTAGATATATCATGATCTTAAGGATCATTATTGGTGGTATGGAATGAAAAGAGAAGTTGCAGAATACATAGCTCTGTGTGACACTTGTCAGAAAGTCAAAGTAGAACATCAGAGACCAGCAGGTTTACTGCAACCCTTGAAGATACCTAAATGGAAATGGGAGGAGATTGCTATGGATTTCATTGTTGGATTGCCCCCTACCCAGAATGGATATGATTCTATTTGGGTGGTAATTGATCGTTTAACTAAGGTCGCCCATTTTATTCCAGTAAAGACTACATATAGTGGAGCTAGACTAGCAGAGATGTATATGTCAAGAATAGTATGTTTGCATGGAGTACCAAAGAAGATTGTTTCGGATAGAGGAACTCAGTTTACCTCCAAGTTTTGGCAGAAGCTACATGAGACTATGGACACAAAGTTGAATTTTAGTTCTGCCTATCATCCTCAAAAGATGGTCAGACAGAAAGGGTAAATAGGATATTGGAAGATATGTTGAGAGCGTGTGCTCTAAAGTATGGTAAGAGTTGGGACAAAAGTCTGCCATATGCCGAGTTCTCGTATAACAACAGTTATCAGACAAGCCTCCAAATGTCTCCGTTTGAAGCCTTGTATGGAAGAAAATGTAGAACACCGCTAATTTGGAATGAGATAGGAGAGAGTCCGGTTTTTGGCCCAGAGGTTCTACGAGATGCAGAAAAGCAAGTCCAGATAATTCGAGAAAATCTGAGGATTGCACAATCCAGACAGAAAAGTTATGCTGATCACAGGAGAAGAGGATTGGTTTTCGAAATTGGAGATTTCGTCTACCTTAAGGTTTCGCCTATAAGGGGTCTTCGTAGGTTTAAGGTTAAATGAAAGTTATCACCAAGATTCATTGGACCCTTCAAGATATTGGATAAGAGAGGAGAGGTAGCTTATCAGTTGGAATTACCGCCTCAATTGTCAGATGTGCATGATGTTTTCAATGTTTCCCAGTTGAAGAAGTGTCTTCGAGTGCCGGAAGAACAATTACCAATGGAGGAACTGGATGTTCAGGAAGATCTCTCCTATATAGAGTATCCTGAGAAGATTCTTGAGAGATCAGAAAGAGTAACCAGAACCAAGGTAATACCAATGTGCAAAGTGCAATGGAGTCACCACTCGGAAGATGAAGCAACTTGGGAAAGAGAAGAAGATTTGAAGGCGGAGTTCCCTCATCTCTTCTCTGCTCTATGTGAATCTCGAGGGCGAGATTCATTCAAGGGGGGTAGGTTTGTAACACCCTAATTTTTCCACCTTTAGAAATTTCCTAAAATTTGCTAAAATTTAATATGAGTTTAAATAATTTAAAAGAGTAAAATCCTAATTTATATAAAAGAAAATATATTTGACATAGGATATAATTGATTATTTTGCATTCATGCTGAATTAGGCAAATAGAATTTTTATTTGGTTTTTGATGGATTTTATTTGAAGAAGATTTGCTTTGAATTTGAATTTGAAATTTGGATTTGAATTTAGAAAGAAAAGAAAAAGGAAAAATCTTCTTGGGCTGTTTTCTTTTCCCGGCCCAGATCTTCTTCGACCTCAGCCCAGCAGCCGCCTCGGTCTTTCTCCCACCTGGGCCGCGCCTCTGCCTCGGCCCACTCCCGCGCGCTCGCTGAACATGCCGAAGATGCCACGCGCCCAAACGCCTTCATCGGAGCCGTCGACATGGGGCCCCGCATGTCAGGCCCTTCTCCTTCCTTCGGTCGAACTACGACTTGGACACGAACACGCGCTGGCCGCCGCCTCCTGTTCAAATCCGAGCCCATCCCGAACCCTAGAGCTTCTAGAAATTTGCCAAATCAAATCCCTGGATCTCCTCTATCTCTAACCGGCCTTATCCCTAAAAGCTCTGCGTTTAAACAAGGAAATCGAGCTCGGAGTTGGCTCCACCGTCACCGAACCCTACTCAGACTCGCCCGGCCAACCCGAGCCACCCCACCTATATATATGCGCCCCTATGCTTCCCCCGAAGCACCACACAACTTTTCCCCAGCTCCTCGACGAGTTCCCGAAGCCGTAGCACCCTCCCCGCGAAGCTCCGACCGCCCGAAGTCACCGTCATCGTCGCCAAGCCTCTCCTATGCCGCGCCGCTTTCGGTAAGCCTCAAAATTAGACCGCCATCTCCTTCCCATCGTAGTCCACCGCTCATCGTCGTGCTCCGAGGCCAGCGACGAGGTTAGCACCTGTCTCCGGCAAAAGCGCCGCCGCTACCCTTCGGTCGCCGCTGTCCCGCTCCTCTCCGACCGCCCGATCCCTCCCTCAGTCGTCGAATCCGAAACCCACGGCCGAGATTAGATCGCATTTATACCCCTTCGATGGCCAGTAGTAGTTCACCACATGTCACCCTTAAACCAGTCAGCGTCCCGTGCCTCGTCACCCTTCCACGTGTGCGACACATCAGATGCTCAGCCCATGTGTCATGCCTAGTCAGAGCCACTCAGCTGCCACGCAATAAAAAGGTGTTTTTCAATAGAAAAAAAATTACAGATAATTCCTTTAATTGGTAATTTTGCAGTTTAGCCCCTAGACTTTTCTGAAATAACAAAAAAAGCCCTATCTTTTTACTGTTAAGTCCCTATACTTTTCCATAATTACAATTAGGTCCCCTATTTTTACAAAAAGGTCCCTGAACTTTCTGTTTAATTCAAAATAAGCCCTTTTCTTTTTTAGATTTAACCCTAGATTTGTTTTAGCCCTAACTTTTTCATCGTAGCTCCGATTTAAGCGATTCTTGCGCCGATAGATTCGTTTTTCAGTGCTCTTTCTTTATAATCAGTTTTTATCTCGTTGTTCTTTTGTTTTGTGCTCTGTTCTTAGTGTATCTTGTTTGTTTGTTTGCCGGTTATTATGCGATTAGCCAACAACGTTTCGGATCAATTTGAGGAACATCAAGACCAAGAGCAAGAATACACTGAGCAGCAGCAAGGAGAAGGCAAGTGTCCTTGATCATATTGAACCTATGTTTTTAAATGCTTTGTTTTACAAAACTGCATGCAATGTCTGTCAATATGATGGGTAGTCACCTATGTTAGGGTTTTTCCCTAGATTTTCCCTTATCATCCCTTGGAACCTAGATGGTTTATGGTTAGGTGTCCTTTGTGGGTAGATTGCTTAGCCATGCTTTTGGGATACTGGGAAGTGTCATAATCTTGACTAATGAACCTATGCAACGATGATCGTTAATGTGTTAATGGTCTAGCAACATGGAACCTTAGGCCTTGAGCAAAGTGGTGTTGATGGTTGTCATGGTTATGATGTTGGTTTAGTGTTTGCTCAAGTAACCTAAGTAAGGACCGGTTCGTGGAGCGACAACCCAAGAAGTAACGTACCAACCACGAGGCTGATATGGGTATGGCGTGACATACTAATTAGAGTCTGTCCAGTGTGTGTTGGGTCAGCACAAAAGGGGGCTTTTGGGTAGGAGCTTAGCTTGCGTAAAGCCTGGGGGTGAAACCTAGTGGGCAGACACATACTGGATTAGTCTCTGGTTAGTGGAAAGTGTCATACAGTGATTCTTGGTGGCACACCACTGGCGTGTGTTAAGTGTCTTGCAAACATGGCAACATGGAATTCACTGACTCGTGGGGAAAGCTGGACAACCTCTGCAAAGTGTAAAACTATTATAACAGTCATGCTCACGGATATGAGAGACTTGGATCCTCACATGATTAGAGGGTGGATGGTTATGGTTCTGGTACAGGGAGTACTATATGGTGTGGTTTTGGTTAGAGTACAGGGAGTACTAGACGGTTGTGGTATGCAGGGTGGGGAACCTTGTATGCTAGATGTTGGATTGTTTGGGTTACATTCATTTAATAGTTGCTTAATGCTTTTGAGTCCAAATGTGTTTTCATTACTCGCATTTATGCAATTAAACCATGTGTTAGCCTATTCTTGATATAAGCCTGCATGTCATTATTTTCCCATATTTGTTGAGTACTTTATGTGCTCACCCTTGCTTTCTCCTTAAAAAACATATGCTGCTCAGTGGAAGACTTTGAGGATTTCCAAGACGACGACCTGGTGTTCTAAGGAGCGTGTCTTCCAGTCGGTGCCTATGGAGTGTTTGGTCACCAATGTTTTTGTCCCGCTGCCGTCTTTTAGATGATGTCGTTTAGGTTAAGATTTGAGATTGTTTAGGGTGAAGTCTTTTATTTGTAAGAAGTGAACGCTTATTTAATTAAAGTATTGCTTTTGCTACTTCACCTATGACGTCCTTATGTGTGTTAAACTTCATGGGCACACATAAGCCGCACTTGGTTTTGTCCGTTAAAACCAGGCGTGACAACTCCACGAGTCAATTTTAGTGAAAATTATAGAACCAATTAACTCATCAAGCTTGTCATCGAGCCTTGGGATAGCATGGTGATATCTTATGGTAATATTATTAATGGCTCTTCAATCAACAAACATACACCAACTACCATATTTATTAGGAACCAAAAGAATAGTAACAACACAAGGACTAAGGCTTTCTTGTAAATACCCACAGTCTAAAAGATTTTGGACTTGTCGCTGAATTTCCTTAGTCTCCTCCTAATTGGTCCTATATGCAGCACGGTTTATCAAAGTTGTTCCTAGGATCAAATCAATTTGGTGCTCTATTCCTTGAATAGGTGGTAATCCTTGGTGTACCTCAGCTGAACATAAATCTACATACTCCTGCAACGGTTAGCAATAGAAAGAGGAAAAGAGCTAGATATATCCTCAATTTAAAAGAAAACATCTTTGCAAATCAAATCATAGCATGACAACTCATCATCATAAATTTCAGCAAGGTTAGATTTAGTGGCAAGCATAACACACCCTTCAATTTAATCCCCTCGGATTTAGAACTAGGCGCCGCTTTCTACTTTTTGGGTGGAAACACATGTTTTCTATACTTGCTATTTTTTATATTCATGCCCACGCTCTATTATCTCATTTTTAGTTATGTCTTTATCTCATTTTACAATTTCAGTAGAGGTTAAAGGTACCAAAGTTATTTTTTCCTTGATGCATGAGGGTATACTCATTACTTCTACCTTGATGTGTTGCATCAGTATCAAACTCCCATGGTTAGCCTAATAAAAGTGAACATGCTTGCATAGGCACTACATCGAAATTAGAAAAATCATAGTTTGAACCAATGAAAAAATGCACTATAGCTATTTGCATTACCTTCACCTTATCGTTGTGGTTGAACTATTGAATCTGGTATGGGTGAGGATGTATTCTTATTGCCAAGTCAAGCTTCTTGATCAAATCTGAATTAACCAAGATGTTGCAGTTCCCCCATCAATAATAGCATGAACACGACAATCCTTAACTATGAGGAACATCTGAAATAAGTTGTGGCATTGTAGCTCCTCCGCTTGCTGCATTTTAGTGCTTAGCATTGGCTGCACAATGACAGTCCTATAATTCTCTGTGGTAGCAGGACCCAATATTTCCTTGCTATTGCTATCTGTCTCATGTTTGTCCTCATCACTTTGATGGTTAGCTGCAAGAGCATAGTTATCCTCAACATCACTAACAGTTACATAACCATTGTCTTCTATTGTAATGTGCGCTTGCTGACTTGGACAATCCTTCATGATGTCTCCCATTCCCTTACAATGGTGGCATACAATCCCAGTTGTATGGCCTGTGAAAGCAACCAAAGAAGAACTCTTGGTTGGGGCCTGCACACTAGTAAATATGCTTACCTCAGGTTCATGTGATGGTGTTAAAGGTGGTGCTGAACACGCCCTACACAAGGACGGGGCATCAGACAATGTAGTAGAAGGTGGGGCATTTTAACTTGTCCCGGCATTGATCTTTGTGTAGATATGCTTCCATAATTGTTCCTTGGGCTCTATTGTCATCCCTGCAGTTGCTTTTCTACCAAACATGGAAGTTGGAACAATTTAGGAACACTATCATATTCTTTTTAATCAACTATGCCCTGAATTTCACGTCTTAACCCCCCATAATTACGTGCCATAGTAGCCTCTTTGTCCGCAATAATATCATAATGCAACATACTAATTTGTAACTTTTGATAAAATTCTTCTACAGATCTAATGCCTTGGTTTAAGTGCTGTAATTTTATGCACAAGTCACGTTTATAAGAAGGTAAAAAACAAATATGTTATGCATAGCAACTTTTAATTCATCCAATGTAGTAGGCACTAACCCATCGTTGCATACCCTATTCCACCAAATGATGGCAAAGTCTTGAAATTCACTAGTTGCTTGCGTAATTCTAAGCACTTCAGGAAGTAAGTGAGCATTTAAATTTATATCACTAGTAGAAAAATGATTTGTACAGATGGTTCAGAAACACTGTACGGGACACATTTTTGAATCTTCTGTGGAAAAGAGTGTACAAATCAGATTTGTATAGACAGTTTTTGAACTATCTGTACAAATCATTTGTATAGACAACTCGTTATTGGAACCGTCTGTAAAATTATTTGTGCGGACAACTCGTTATTGGAACTCTGTACAAATGATTTGTACAGACGGCCCATTATTGGAACCGTCTGTAAAAATGATTTGTATGGACGGCTCGTTATTGGAACCGTCTGGAGAAATGATTTGTAGGACAGCTCGTTATTGGAACCATCTGTACAAATGATTTTTACGGATGACTCGTTATTGGAACCGTTTGTACTAAGTTTTCTGGAGCTAAAAAAATCTAGAAAAATATTTTTCCTACCCACACCAGCCCCCTATATTATTATGTCAGTGCAGTCTTAAGTCACATGATTTTTCACGCGAAATACCACAAGTGTGTTTTCTAGGAGTCGAACCTACAACCTCTAACCTCGCGCGAACCATCCTAACCATCTCACCTGTCGTTCATTTCTGACCATTGTATGAAAATAATCTATATAAGATATACGCTCAAAACAAGTGGGACAGTATTAGTATAGACGGTTCTAGTATAGAACCGTCTGTACTGTTTCTTTTGTATAGACGGTTCTAATTTAGAATCGTCTGTACTATTACTGCCAATAGTATAGACGGTTCTAATTTGGAACCATCTGTAGAAAAAGGAATAGTACAAATGGTTCTAAACTAGAACCGTATGTACTATTAGTATAGACAGTTATAGTTTGTAACTGTCTGTATTGTAGCGTCCCGCTTTGTTGCAACTGCTCGTTGCTATTTTCTCATATGGTTCTAGTTTGGAGCCGTCTAGTGTAACTTTTGTATAGGCGGCTCCATAGATCTGTCCGTACAAGGGTGTCCCACTAAATGGATTCTGTAGTAGTGTGTTCTACCATCATGTCCTAATCTAGATATATTTCAGCATAAACACCTACAAAAGATAGTATGGTAAACTTAACTTTAGCATATGAGTCATCATTAATACGTGCATTATATTGTTGAAAGTTATTACCTCTCATACCTTGACAATTGAAGTTCTGTCGGTTCCTTTGGCGTGCATCTTTGGCAGCATTGGTATCACGTTCCTATCTCACAATATCATCATCCACAATGGGCTCCTAATGTTCAGCAAAAACGTCAACTTGTGACACTTCATTCCGAGATCAATTGGCACTTTTGGGAAGGCCATTGGTGCCATGAAAAACAATTTGTACTGGGGGCTGCTCTAGAATAAGAGACTCCATCATGTTTATCCTTTCAGTGAGATAATAATGTGATTAGTAGAACTGTAACAACCCAAATACAGAACCCAAAGGAAATAAAAATTATTTTATAAAGAAAATAAGAACTTTTGCAAAACTAAATAAACCTTAAGTATATGTATGTGTATACAAGCATATGTATATATATAATTATTTATATATGTGTATAAACATATATATATGGAAGTAGCTATTTTTTGATAAGTATATGTATATGTGTTTATAAATAAATAACTGCTTGATAATTGTGTGGTTGCTTATGTGTGTTTATATATATAATGGGAGTATATAGTATATGTAAGTGTACAAATATAAGTATACAAATATAGGAATATAGAAAAAGAAGAAACAAAAAGAAAAGGAATAAGAAAAAGGAAAAAGAAGCTCTGGATGAAACCCAGGACAATCCTCTCCCATCTCTTCTCTAGGCCGTAGCCCACTACATCAATCGCCTAGTCCATTGACCCCTTCTTACTCCTCTGACCTCTCTCTCCCTCCCACATTGCGGTGCCACGTTTGAAGAGGTGAAGTCCGAGCTGGCCACGGGAGCAAGCTGAGTTCGACGCGCATATGACCTAGGACGCCATCAAGAAGTTTGTCGTCGAAGGAGGACACAAATATCTCTAGCAAGGAGCGCTTAATCTCTAACAAGATCAATTTGAATCTTTGAGTCTAGATCATCACCTCCATTCAAATTAAGACCAAATCCCTCACGAAACTTATCTAACCTGATATAAAAGGTAGCCTAGACCCTTCCACCAGAGCACCTCAAACTCGCCCATCGGTTTAGAGCCCTAGAGCCGCCAGATTTCATTATGTTCATCAATATCGGTAAAGAATGCTACCACCTTCGATCTCGATCACCAAAGCCTAATCGCTATCATTGAGGGGTTCTCCACCATTGCGAGAGCGTAAGGAAATTCCCAAAGAAAACTCAATCGCCAATTGTCACTAGAGCACCATCCACGACATCGGCCAAGAAGCATAGCCACCGTGAGCTGTCGCTGACCTAGCTAGAGACCATCCCGAGCTCCAATGTGTGTCTAGGTGACTTCCCCACAAGCATGTGCATCTGTTCCACCACTCGTGGTTGAGATTATGGACAAATGCCGGTGGTGCTCCACCGTGCCGCTCGATAGAGATGTGCTGAGCTCCATCAGTCATGTGATCAAGGACAAATGGGTGAGATTAGATCGGAGCAAACCCCTTCATTATATTAAATTGTGACTGTCAGTTTTAGATCCAACATGTGAGATTCAAATGAGATGGTGATCAAGTCTTTGTCATGTCATCCATGACATAAGCATGCCACATCAGTGCCACCTAGGTGTAAATACACACGTGGCAGCTTAGTCACCAAGCCCAATCAGAATTTAAATTTCCTTTTTAATTGTTTTTTTGCTGACATCATATATGCTATATATTGCACAATAAATTGGGTTTTAGTACAAAAAACAATTCTAAACATATTTATCCATATTATTGAAATGTTTTATTTTATAAACATGCATTCTTATAATTTGTCAGGAATCCCAAGAGTTAAGCTTTACCCTAGTTTTCTATTATCATCCTTGTAGCCTTGGTATGGTTTTGCGTTATGGAAGGGTAGATGATACTTAGCTTTTCTTTGGGATGGTGATCATGATAATTGCTAAACAAATATGATAATGGTCCTATGCAACAATGATAAAAGGTGTTGGTATAACTTTTGTACCAACATGGTATAGTCATTTAAGCAATGGTTTGCTGAGACTAGTACAAGTTGTATAGTTGGGATATGGTAGTCTTGCTTAAATCTAAGGACTGGTTTGTGAAGTTATCTCTGCGAGTAAACAATGCAACCCTAAGCCTGGAATGGGACATACTTAGCCAATTAATTTGCATACTCTTAGCATTATGTAGACCATCCGGTTGTGTGGAATGGAAGGGCATAATTCCAGAGTATTCCATTGGTGTAGGACGGGGCTTCCGTTGATTATGTGTATTCTCGTGGCAGTGAAATCTTAATAGGTATGCACATGCTAAGAGGGGCATTGCAAGGGCTTTGAAGTGATTTCCTAGCCACACACCACGGAAATATGTAAGTGTTTCACGAACACGGGCTCAATGGATCATTATTGCTTGTGGGTAAAGTGTATGACCTCTGCAAAGTGTAAAACTGGTTAATCAGTCATACTCATGGTTACAAGTGGCAAGTAATGCCACACATGATTAGAATTTGATGGTTTGGTCGGTTTGGTCAATCACAGTGGTGGGAACTATGATTGAGGTGTTGTTCAACCTTGGTAGTGGGAACCTTTGTTGAGGTGTTGGAAGGTTGGTTAAGTCAAGATGGTTGGAATCTTGAGGTGGTCAGCTATTTACTGTTATCTACATAATTATTTATTGTTTTCAAATGCTTTTTCCTTAATGTTGTTTCATGCATAATGCCATATTGCCATATTTCTATCAAGGCTTCATATGCATATTATTCCTCACAACTTATTGAGTACGACATGTGCTTACTGTTGCTATCGCCAAACACTCAGTTGGAGAAGGAATCAAAGAGTTCGATGAGGATGGATTGTTCTAAGGATTTGAGTCTACATAGCTACGTTGTAGTTTTATTTACATCTTGGCCCTCAAAGGTCACTTTTGTAATATCTTTAATGATGATTAAGTGTGATATTTTAATGATATTCATCTATGAATTTAATATGTATTAGGATTAGTTCCTGGCCTTAGCACATAGGTGAGATCAGTCTTTTCCTTGGACCAGTCGCAACAGAGGTGGTATTTGAGCCATATCGACCTAGAACGTAGCCTTAGATAGCATGCTCAATTTTAAAAAGATAAATACTTGAAAAAAGCCTAAAATCTATGCTTAAAGACTTCTCATCTTTCTCTTTCCTAATGGTTTACTTATACCACCCTATGCTTAAACCTACAGATGGCATCGAATCTCAATAAAGTTCACCACCCCAACGGACTACGCTAAGGGATTCTACCAAGGATGCTTTGGTCTATGCTCATAGATATGGGACACCAAAAGAACCCGCTATATGAGGGATCAAGGAAAAATAACAGTATGAAGTGGAACATCACATCTTCATCTATGGAAGTTGTGCTCACAAGGGAGAATTCAGAGGTGCACGCACCTACTCAATGAAGATAAGAAGGGCTAGCTTTGAAGAAGGCATAGGAGACGCCGCACGCCAAGATCTCTACCGCATGTGCCTAGACTATGGATCAACAATCAAGGGCTTATTGTACCGCTACATCCCTGTCCATAGCGCCACAAGATAGGATACCATTGCCCTAGATCGACTCTATGATGGTGCTATGCTAGAAATAAAGATCTTTCGCTACCACTTGGAGGATGCCGAAGAAGAGAACATGGGACTTCGTCATCGCAAATGGAATGCTACACCTACACCATCCTCACCTCCAAGCAAGAGATATCACTCTGAGCCTCTCTTAGATTCAGGATCAGAATACCCAGATAGTGATTCAAATGGAGAACCAGCAACCCCACCATGTGTACTAGATATGGAAACACCCATTAAGTTAGAGGAGATTGATCAATAATGTCGCTTTGATCGTTTTGAAGTTCTTAGTTTTTATGGATCTTATTGCTTGTGTGGGCCAGATGTGAGTTGTAGGATCACCCTTAGACACCATGTTTGCATCCACATCTTAGAAGTAGGGTATGAGGATATCAAATAATTAATATAAGAAGAGTCTTTTAAAGTAAAACAAGTCAATATAACATAGTCCCTCCTTTAGAATCTTATGCTCTCCTCTTACCTATGTCATACCCCTACCAGATGGCCAACACCAGGTACATCCCCGGAGGCAGTGACAACCGTGCAACATCCCCACCTCCATCACCACCTCCGATGAATATGGAACAACTCATGGCTATCCAAACCCATAACTTGCAAGGGGTAGCCCAAGCAATTGTCAATATACAACAATCTTCTCAAACTCAACCTCCGCCATAGCCTCAACACCATAGTCAATCCTTGTTGGGGAAGTTCATGAGAGCCAAGCCACCCACATTCTCCCACACCACTGAACCACTTGATGTTGATGATTGGCTAAAGACAATTGAGAAGAAGCTATTGATCACCTAATGCAATGATCGTGAGAAGGTTTTGTATGCTGCTCATCAACTCACCGGCCTTGCTACTGAATAGTGAGATGCCTTCTGCAACACTCATGAGGACATGAGTCAGTCACTTGGGAGGAATTCAAGGGAGCTTTTCATCGACACCATGTACCAACATACGCTATTACTATTATGAATAAGGAATTCCTCAACTTCAAGCAAGGTTCAATGTAAGTAAATAAGTATGTGAACAAGTTCACTCAGCTTTCAAGGTATGCAGCAGATGATGTGGACACTGATAAGAAGAAACATGAACGTTCTTGGATCGGATAGTCTATGGCATGCAAGCTCAGTTAGGCACCCACGAGTACCCAGACTTTCAACATTTAGTGAACAAGGCACTAGTGTTGGAATACAAGCACTATCTACTTGGTGATGACCGCAAGGGAAACACCCAGGCAGCATCCCTCACCCATGTACCATGCCACAGCAGGGAGAACAACATCAGTCATCTGCTCAATTCAGAACTCAAGCAATAACACCCCGTCTTGCATACCAGCAATCCCGCTCCAACAACAACAACACACCAGACTAGCTAAGAACCCTATCTCTTAGGCTAAAGCTGGTCATCCATGTTTCAACTATTAGGAGATTGGACACTTCGCCAATCAGTGTCCTAAGAGAAGGTAGAATCAGACCCCCATGCCGTTCAACTTGAATACACCAATAAAGACTCCTACTCCAGCTCAGAACCGCAACTAGTACTAGACATCTGCTCCACCTAACAGAGCTCAGCATGACCATGTGAAGGGATGCGTGAACTACATCACCGTAGAAGAAGCTAAGGATGAACCTAATGTTGTATTTGGTACGTTCCTCATCAACTCAACTCATGCATCTGTTTTGTTTGCTTTTGGAACTTTGCATTCATTTATTACATCCAAGTATGTCGGCATGTATGTCATGGCACTAATAACTTTGAAACATAAGATGGAAACTAGCTCACCTAGTGGAGAAATGAGAGCTAGTCTCATATGCCCCAATGTAAACCATAAATTCAGGGGGGTAGACTTCCCAGACAACCTCATCATCCTAGAGTCATATGGGATATATGTGCTCCTTGGAATGGATTGTCTAGCAAAGATTAATGGAGTGATAGAGTGTGCCAAAAGGGCAGTCACTTTAGTTACTGGAGAAAGAGTTCAGGTAGAGTTTGTGGCAGATACACCATTAGCAGAAGAATGCAAGTTGAATCATATAGAAGGATCGACAGTGTATCATATTTGCATAGTATGCAAGTTCCCAAACGTGTTCCCGGATGAATTGCCATGAGACCAAGACATTGATTTTGTTATTAATCTTGTGCCCGGAACGACACCTATAGCTAAAAGTCCCTATAGGATGCGTACTAATGACCTAGCTAAACTTAAAAAGCAGATTCAAGAGCTGTTAGACAAGGGTTATGTTTGTCCTAGTTCCTCACCATGGGGAGCATCCATGCCTTTTGTGCAAAAGAAAGATGGAAGCTGAATGATGTGCATAGACTACAGAGCACCTAATGATATCACCATAAACAAACAAGTATCCTTTACCAGGATCAAAGATCCATTTGACCAACTTATTGGATCTCATGTTTTTTTTTAAAGATATACATAAGGCCAGGTTATCAGTAATTAAAGATTCGGGAATTGGATATACCAAAGGCAGCCTTTGTTACCCGATATGGACTATATGAGTTTACAGTTATATCGTTCGGTGACTAATGCCCTGGCTTACTTCATGCACCTCATTAATAACATGTTCATGAAGTATTTTGATTAGTTTATGGTAGTGTTTATTGATGACATACTGGTTTCTCTAAGTGCAAAGAAGAACATAAGGATCACCGAAGGAAAGTTTTGAAAAAACTTAAAGAACATCAGTTGTGTGCTACGTTCAACAAGTGCAAGTTCTGGCTAAAGGAAGTGCTATTCCTCTAGCATATCCTATCTTCCAGAGGAGCTTCAGTGGAACAAGTGTCGAGACCCGTTTAAGGGACAAACCAATCTCATCTATGTGATGAGCCTTACAATATCCATCATATAGTGACTTTATTGATGATAATCATTACAATATCCATAGCTTAATCAAATAGATCTTATAAACCTATCTTCGGGAGCCAAGATCCAAATAAAACTATATAGCGAAGCTACGTATGCTCTAATCCTTTATGTCTTCTACACAAGCATGATCAACATAGAATGCATCTTAGAATGATCCATCCTTAATGAACTCCTCGATACTTTCTCCAACTAAGTATTTGGTGAGAACAAAAGTGAGCACTTGTCATACTATGCAAGTTGTGAACGAAATAATATGCATATGAAGGCTTTACAATGATGTGGTAATATGGATCTTTTGCATAAACAACTTTTAAGTAAAACATTTGAAAAGTAATAATAATTAAATAAATAACTATAAATAACCAATCACATCAAGATTCCAACTATCTTGACTTTATCAACTTTCCAACACCTCAACCAATAGTTCTCACCACCAAGGTTGAGCAACTATCAAAAACCACCTCAACCACAGTTCCCACCACTGTGATTGACAACACCTCAACCATGGTTCCCACCACCACAGTTAGCCAAACCAACCAACTATCAAGTTCTAATAATATTATGTTTTCCATGTCACTCATAACTGTGAGCTCGATTCATTAAACAGTTTTACACTCTGCAGAGGTTGTACACTTTACCTACAAAATGTTTCATTCTATTTTGCCGAGTATCTGGTGGCCAACAGAAAACTCTTACACATATCTGAGGTGTGCACTAGGAATCCACTACAAATCCTTTACAATGCCCCTCTCAGCATGTGCATACCTGCTAAGGTTTCACCGCCATGCGGATACACCTAAACAACGGAAGCCCCGTCGTCCTCCAATAGAACACACTGGAAATCCACCCTTCTGTTCCACATAACCAGATGGTCCACAAAATGTTGAGAGTATGAAAATTAATTGGCTAGGCTCATCCCATTCAAGGGTTGTGGTTGCACTCTAAACAAGGAAAGATCACCCCATGAACCAGTCCTTAGATTTGAGAAAGACCACCAAGGCCTAACCTTACAACCTGTACCGGTCTCATCAAACCACGTGCTCAAATCCCTATACCATATTGCTACAAAATTATGACATCATCTTTTATCATTGTTGCATATGACCATTATCAAGTTTCATAGAGCAATTATCATGATCACCATCCAAAAGCAAGGCTAAGCATTGCCTACATAACCCAAACCATAACTAAGGCTACAGAAAAACTAGGGTAAAACCTAACTCTTGGGATTCCTAATAAATTATTAGCAAGCATGTTTGTAAAACAAAATATATTAAAAACTGGGATAAATATATTTAAGAACACAACTTGCCTTCATTGAACTTAGTTAGGTCTTCAAAGTCTTGGTCCTACAGCCCTTCATGCTCATCCAAAACGTTGGCGTCTACTCACAAACATACCCAAGAAGGCAACATAAAACACCAAGATCCAAAAGAACCAAATAATACACAACAAACATCATAACACACAAGATCACATTCTTTCGGACAATCTGAAGAAAGAACAAGTCAAAACAGAGCTACGGTTCACAAGTTATGGCTTCCTAAAGATTAAAATAGGGCCAAAAAGATTATCTACAGAGAAGATTATGTTGCTAAGAATTTTCTATCACGGGACCTTCTGGCAAATTATCTTGAGCCATCTGAGTCTCTGTAGCCTCTCTATGTAAAAGCCTCTCTATGTAAAAGGCTCTGGTGCATTCATCCGGTGTTCGTTCCATTCACATAAGACCATCCGGTGAGTTAAACCTTCTCTTCTTTTCTCTGGAAATGCTCCGGTGGAGCTATCTCTGTGATCACCAGACTATCTGATGAGTTGATCTTCATTCTTCAGTATTTGCAGTCGCCTCTACAAGAAATGCTCCGGTTCCATACTCCGGTGTGCACAAACCAAGCACCGGACATTTTGTTGGGATGATCTTAAGTCTTCTGCACTTCCATTCTTCTTTGCAAGAAATGCTCCGATGTTACCCTGTGCAGATCACCAGACTATTCGATGAGGTCCTTACCCTTCTCCCCCTTTATCAGGAATACTTCGGTGAGTTCAACATAGAGCACCGAACTATCCGGTGAGGCTATCAGCCTCTATGCACAATGCTCTGGTGAGTGTAAACTCCTCTGCACCGAACCTTCCGGTAAGGTCAATTCTTCTGGTACTTCTCCAATTCAATCAAACTTTGTCCCGACTACAGTGGCTTTTTGATATATTACATTCATGAGACCTACTAACATATATTCTTGACAAACATGTTAGCCCCCATGATTATGTTGCCATTAATCACCAAAATCACAATCATGGTCTAATAGGGCTATTTTCGCTACAATCTCCCCCTTTTTGGTGATTGATGACAACACAACCAAAGCAAGTGACAAATAATAAATGGTATCAATCGTAAAGAGCACAAAACCTTACCACATTGCTTGGATGCATGTTTTTACCATTTAGTCCCCCTTTGTTGTGGCTCCCCATTTCTGCACTGTCACTATCTCCCTTGATCGACCCATGCAAGAGATTCTCCCTCTTTGTCAACCTAGGTACCTCATGTTGCTTCTTGTATCTTCTTCTTCTCCTCCTTTGTCAACCTCGGCATTCTTAGACATCTTGTATCTTTGCTTCTTGCTTTGGTCATCAAACTTCTCCCCCTTTGTCAACAATCTCAAAAAGGGCTACAAACATATGTTGAACTCGAGGAAAAGTGCTAGAGCACATGGGAGAGAGTTTTATAAATCATGATCTAATGAAATGATATGAATTGAAAAGATATACCAATTGTAGGGATATGAGGCATTGATATCAATTGAAGAAGACAAACAAAGATCATAATTTATGAAACTCACATTATATAACCTAATCTCCCCCATTATGTGTGCATACATATAATGAGACCCACTTGTGAATAACACTTGTAGGAGTGTAGCAATATATGCACATATAGACAATAAGTAGAGGTAGGAAATTTAGGTCATATCATGCTTGGTGGTAGCTTAAATGTAGAAATGAATTGATAGTGATACCAATTGAAGCATTTAAGAATTGCATACCTCCGGGGACGTGTTGATTTCTCTATGAGACTACAAAAGACACCTCTAACAACACACGTTAGTCTCTAAACTCACAATCCATAGGATATACCACCCCTAAATGTGTGCATATAAGTTTTAAATACTTGCGACATATGCACTTGTTATTAATAACAACAGGAAGGGTACCGTATAGATTGGTTCATAGCACATAAAAGATACGAATTGTGAAACTAGTGCCATGTAAGAGACCTACAACTAATAAACCATGTATGTTGCTCATAAGTTAGGGACAAGCACAAGCAACCTATCATATGAAAACCTACACTAGGCATTGCAATAAATTGAAATAAGCATATGCAATCCTAGACATGGCAAATGTGCTAAATGTAACAAGAAATGCATGAACAGAAGTCTAACTACCATTTACCACTTTTACTTTTGGATGGGGATTCAGATATATGATGATCATGATCTTCATCAAAGTACCCAATCTTATACACTTGGCTTCTTTGCTTTAACCTTCACTTCATTTTTTGAGCCAAGTCTCCAAATCCCCATAGCCGCCTCAGACTTCAAGTATTCTTTGGAACTCAAAATGATTGGATCCTCTTTCATGTTGATGATGACTTCTTTGGGCACCCAAATGGGTTGGTTCCACCCCCAATTCTTTCTCCCAACCATATGTGCAACTATCTTGCCATTTTCCTTTTTCTTGAGCTTGTAGTGGTTGCTCTTGGTTTTTTCTTGGAGTTGGGCTTGGTGTATAAGTTTGAGGTCTTGTTGGAGAGGTTCATTATCTTCTTCTTCTCCTTGATCTCCTTCTTGACTCGCTTGCATTGGAACGACTTGTGGCCTTCCTGATGACATTTGAAGCGGACCCCTTCACAAGCTTCTTCACCATGGTTGCACGGTTATCTTGAGGAGGTTGGACATGGTTCTTGCCCTTTAATCTTGCCAAGTGCTTCTTGAGCTTTTCAATTTCTTGCTTGAGCTCACCATTTTCTTGTACAATGACTTCATTAGATGATTCTATTAGAACATTCTGGACACACATCTCATTGCAAAAGGGGTGAGCATTGTAACACCCAGTTTTAAACGGCCAAAACTGGGCACAAAACATGTATGCCAGGATCTAGTTTCATACATGTGCTTACATCATCAGTGTTGTCATCAAAGTGCCATTATTACAACATCATATTTAGCTTATTACAAAAGGACACGAGGGTCTAAAAGAAAACACAGCGGAGAACAAAAGGGGGGGGGGTCTTTAGCGCCAGTGGCTTCATCTTCCACAAGCGTCGACCGGGGGTACCACAACCTAGAACAGTAGCTCCGGGATGAAGTCGTCGTCGTCGAAGGCTCCAGCTTCATTGACGGCTTCTGAACGACAGTAGAATGCAGGGTACGGGACAACAAGTATGAGTACAAAGATTGTACTCCGCAAGAGTAGGGCAAAACATGATATGCGGCTTAAGTCAAGGAAAGGCTTGACACTGGCTAACAACACTAAGCAACTATGACCTGTCTATGACTCCAACAATAGGCATCCTATTTACTAAGTGTGAAGACACTGTTGTAACCAAAGGGATATGACACACCAGATTCCATCCGACTACTAAGACTCACCAGGTAATTCCATTACCTGGCAACCCCAACTAATCCTGAAGAAGTCCAAGCTTGCTCTTGTCTGTGAGCACGACTGATGGACCAGATTGATACTCTGTAGAGTTTGCACTGCTTTCCCCATGAGTCGTGATTCTCGTGTTGCTCCATACTTCTGGGGTGTGGAGTTGAGGTCTCACTACAAGGCCTTTACAAAGCTCCCTCCAACCTGCAGGCACCCACTGAGGTTTCACCGCTAACAGACAATTGCAGTGCTGCAGAAGCCCCCTCTGGTGCCTCTTATACCGACCTATGGTGCCCACAAAACTAGAAGGTGGCTAATTAGTTGGCCAGGCTGTACGCATATAGGCCTCGTGTTTGTGCAAATATAACTTGGTTACATGTCAAAGAATCGATCCTTAGGACCCCACATAGATACAAACACAAACATGCCATAGGCTGTACCCATATAGGTCTCGTGGTTGTGCGGATATAACTTGGTTACATGTCCAAGAACCGGTCCTAAGGACCCCACACAGATACAAACGCAATCATGCCATAGGCTCCGCCTCAAACCATCCATTCTGTTGGGGATTCCTATACCATGTTGCGACAAAAAGAATTACCATATCCCATCATTATTGCATAGTTCATTAGCCAATATTAAGATTTCCCAACCAAGACTGTGCTAGCATAAACTACCCATTTTCATAACATGATGAACAACGGCGACAAGGAAGAATTCATTCAAAACTAGTAAACCCTAATCATGGGACATATTTGACAAGCATGCATATTGAAGGATAAAAACTACACCTGCAAATCCTAAACCAGGATAAATATGCTCAAGGACACTTGCCTTCTACAAGGTGCTGCTCAACATCCTCAAAAGCTTGGTCTTGGAGGTTACCGAACTGCTAATCGACAAACCGGAAAAGCACACACAAAATAAACTTCTAAGAACAATACACCAGACAGTATAGAATCTAAGCAAAAAAAAACCCTATAAAAAGATTCTACATGTCGCTACGAACATTTGGACACAAAAATCGCCCAAAACAGAGCTACAAGAAAAAAGTAATAAGCATTTGAAGTTATACGGGATATTCTGCAAATTTTACTTTATTTTCCAGAGAGACCCAAATTGTTTTTATATTGAAAAGTTGAATTATGACACAATCAAGATTTACTGAATTGATTTTTTACTCAAAAAGCCATGGAATAAGTGTACGAGGCTTGCGGACCACAGCCACTTGGTCGGTTCACGGGTCCACAGTGGACCGGCTTCATAATCCCAAGGAGTATCTAATCTTGACCTCCGGATTTGGGTCCAACAGCCAGAGTTCAATTGGGGGGGGGTGGGGGCACCGGTGGCACACAGAGAAGGAGCGGCGGTCGACGGCGGCGGGGCTTGCCGGAGTAGCGCGAAAACGCGCTACCGGCCTCAGTTCACGACGGCAAGCAGTGCAAAAGGGAGACGGGGAGAAAGGGTGTCTCACAGCGGGATCGGTGATGGCGGAGGGGGTCTAGAGACAGCTGGCGATGGAGAGGAATAGGTGGCAGCCTTGGACCTTGGAGGGGACGGCGTCCGGCGGCGCAGAGAGCTCCAAAAATCGACGGGGGACGTTGACCGAGACCCTGCAACACCGATTGAGAGAAGAACAAGATCAATTGAGGCTCGGCCATGCAGAAATAGGGCGGCGGCCGAGCTTCTTACTGGCGGCAATGGCAGAGGCGGCGGCTGGGGCAAATCCGAGCGCAAGAGAGAGGGGAAACGGGTTCTTCAGGTGCGGAATGGTGCAAGGGAGTCGGTGGAGAGCTTAAATAGCCGAGAGGAGGAGGGAGATGACCGGATTCGAGAAGATTGGCCAGCGGCCCTAAATGCAATCAAAGCTTCGGTTTCCATGCAAACGAGAGGGGAATCAAGGGGGAAATGGTCGGGGAGGAGGTAATGGAGGGAGGGGATCATGGTGGCGTGCTTTAATTCGTGAATCAAAGTGCGTGGAGGCGGAAATTGGAAATGGCGGCGGGATTTGGGGGCTCGAGGGGGGGGGTCTCCGGCGAGAGGTAGGGGAACGGGAGCCAACTCGGCAGGCGGGCGGCTCACTCGGCGCGCCTCGGCTTAGTCGGGCCCGTGCGTAGGTTGAGAGAGGCGGGGAGGGGAGTGGCTCGAGCGAGGGGGGAGCTGGCTCGGCTGGGCCCCACTTGGCAGCGGCAAGGGGCGGCAAGGGGGCCGGTTGGCCTTGCGGGCCGGCGCGGAAGAAATGAGGCCCGCGCGGGAAGGAAAAGAGGGGAGCGGAGATGGGCCGAGGGAGGGAGAATCAGCCCAAAAGCAATTTTCTAATTTTCAAAACCGTTTCCAATTTGAATTTTGACACAATTCAACAGGGAGTTTTAAATGAGCGAATTCTAGCGAATTTTAGCAAACTTTTTCCACACAATAAAATCTTAATGCATCAACAATGGCATGAATGCAACAAACATTTAACCTAGGCCAAATTAAATTTAGAAATTGATTTTCCTATTGAACAAAATTGCAACCACCTAATTAATTTCTAGCAAAATTTTAAATTGTTGCAAAATTGAAATTTAGGGTGTTACAAACCTACAACCCTTAGGATGAATCTCGCCCTCGAGATTCGGAAGGATCGGAGAAGAGATGGGGAAACTCCGTCTTCAGATCATCTTCTCTTTCCCAGGTTGCTTCTTCTTCTGAGTGATGCTTCCACTGCACTCTGCACATTCGAACTCGCCTATTTCTTGTAGCCCTTTCTGATGTCTCAAGGATCTTGACCGGATATTCTGAATATGACAGATCTTCTCGCGCATCCAGTTCTTCTACTGGCAACTGTTCTTCAGGAACTCTTAAACACTTCTTCAACTGTGATACATGGAACACATCGTGTACTCCGGAGAGTTGAGGTGGTAACTCAAGCTGGTAAGCTACTTCTCCTAGTTTTCCTAAAATCCTGTACGGACCAATAAACCGAGGTGAAAGCTTGCCTTTGACTTTGAATCTGCGTAGTCCTCTAATCAGTGATACTTTGAGATACATGAAGTCTCCTACTTCAAAAGTTAGTTCACAGCGTTGATGATCTGCATAACTCTTTTTCCTTAACTATGTTGTTTTCAGATTATCCTGAATCTCTTGCCCTTGTCTTTCGGCTTCTCTCAGAACTTCTGGACCGAAAACTTGGCTTTCTCTGGTTTGATTCCAGAACAACGGGGTTCTACACTTCCTTTCATATAATGCTTCAAAAGGGGACATCTTGAGACTAGCCTGGTAACTGTTATTGTACGAGAATTCTGCATACGACAGATTATTGTCCCAACTATTACCATTGTTTAATGCACATGCTCTCAACATGTCTTCAAGAATTTGATTTACTCTTTCTATCTCTCTGTTAGTTTACGGGTGGTATGCTGAGCTGAAATTCAATATTTTATCTATAGATTCATGCAATCGTTGCCAGAACTGTAAGGTAAACTGGCTGCTACGATCGGATACAATTATCTTGGGTACCCCATGCAGACACACAATTCTGGACATATACAATTCAGCTAGCTTTGGACCTCGATAGGATTCTTTTACTGGAATGAAATGAGATACTTTTGTCAACCGGTCAACTACGACCCATATAGAATCATGCCTGATTGCATTCGTGGTAGACCCACTATGAAGTCCATGCTAATTTCTTCCACTTCCATTTAGGTACTTTCAATGGTTGTAGCAATCCTACTGGTCTTTTATGCTTGGGCTTTAACTCATTGATAGATATCACACAAAGCATAAAAGACCAGTAGGATTGCTACAACCATTGAAAGTACCTAAATGGAAGTGGAAGAAATTAGCATGGACTTCATAGTGGGTCTACCACGAATGCAATCAGGCATGATTCTATATGGAAGTGGAAGAAATTAGCCACTGCGCATTTCATCCCATACCACCAATACTGATCTTTAAGATCTTGGTACATCTTGGTACTCCCTAGGTGAATGGAATATGCCGAATCATGGGCTTCCTTTAAGATTATATCCCGAATAGACTTTATGTCTAGAACACAAATCCTGTGCTTATACCACACTGTGTCTTGCTCATCTACAAAAAAATCCAGGGCCTTGCCAACTTTAATGAGCTGCATGATTTCCAAAATCTTTTCATCCTCAAGTTGACCCTTTCTTATTTCTTGCTCAAGCGTCGAGTCTATTTCCATTGCAACCATCTCGGTGTTATACACCATTCCCATATTTAACCTCTCGAACTCTTTGCATAGATCAGGACTCAACTCTTGATGAGTCATTCCATTAATTTGGGACTTTCTACTCAAGGCATCAGCTACTACATTTGCCTTTCCTGGGTGATAGTTGATTCCCAGATCATAGTCCTTGATAAGCTCTAACCATCTGCTCTGCCTGAGGTTAAAATCCAGTTGAGTGAAAATATACTTCAAGCTTTTATGATCAGAATAGATCTCACATCTCAGACCAATCAGATAATGCCTCCAGATCTTGAGTGTGTAAACCACTGCAGCTAGCTCCAAGTCATGTGTCGGATAATTCTCTTCATGTTTCCTTAACTGCCGAGATGCATATGCAACAACATGACCTTCTTGCATGAGCACACATCCGAAGCCTTGACAGGATGCATCACAATACACCAAAAATGGCTTCTAAATATTTGGCATTATCAAAATTGGTGCTAAGGTCAACCTCTTCTTTAATTCATTGAAACTAGCTTCTCGAGCTATTGTCTAATTGAACTCTACTCCTTTTTCTAGCAGTTCTGTCATTAGCTTCGTTATCTTGGAGAAACCTTCTATGAAACGACGATAGTATCCTGCTAGACCCAAAAAACTGCGAATCTTGGATACATTTTGCGGTGGCTTCCAATTCAGAACATCTCTTACCTTGGACAAATCTACAGACACACCTCCTGCTGATATGATTCGACCAAGGAAAGGAACTTCCTTTAACCAGAACTCACATTTGCTCAGTTTAGCGTACAACTGGTTTTCCCTGAGCTTTTGCAAAACCATCCTTAGTTGTTCCTCGTGCTCTTCTTCATTCGTGGAGTAGACCAGGATGTCATCAATGAACACCACAACAAACTTGTCCAAATATACCATGAAGACCTTGGTCATCAGATACATCAAGTATGCTGGGGCATTGTTCAGCCCGAAAGACATCACTGTGTACTCGTACAGACTGTACCGAGTAACAAATGCTGTCTTGGGGATATCCGAAGCATGAATTTTCACCTATTGGTATCCAGATCGAAGATCAATCTTGGAAAACACACATGCGCCAATCACCATATCAAACAGATCTTCGATGCGGGGCAGAGGGTACATGTTCTTGATTGTTACTTCATTCAGAGCTCGATAGTCTATACACATCCTCTGTGTACCATCTTTCTTCGGAACGAAGATTACTGGGGCTCCCCAGGGTGAAGAACTGGGGTGGATAAACCCTTTGTCTAGTAGCTCTTGGATTTGTTCCTTGTGCTTAGCCAACTAATTGGCATCCATTCTATATGGCCTCTTGTATATAGGAGCCGTTCCAGGTACTAATTCAATGACGAAATCAATTTCTCGATTAGGTGGCATACCTGGCAAATCCTCCGGGAAGACGTCAGGAAATTCACTGACCACCTTGCTATCTTCCACTGCGTTGGCTTTGTTTAAACTGGCATTGATGGCTTACTCTTTCATGGCCTGAAACTCCACTTTGGTTTCGTCTGTATGTGTCAACTGAACCATCTTCGTAGCACACCCGATGACTCCTTTGTACTTGGTTAGCCAATCCATCCCCAGAATCATATCAATACCCTTGGACTCCGAAATGATGAGGTTGGCCAGAAAGTCTACCCCCCTTATGCATATACTTATTTAAGGGCATACATGCCTTGATTCCATTTCCCCTCCAGGAAAATTTACTAGCACTCGATTTTTCAATAAAGTTCTTGGCAACTTATATGTTTTCACAAACTGATATGATATGAATGAATGCCTAGCATCGGAATCAAATAATACTGTTGCAGGATGAGAGTTGGCAGAAAACATACCCAGAACCATGTTAGGAGCTTCCTGGGCTTCCTCCACTGCAACATGGTTGACACGACCATACATTGCATTCTGGTGAGGCTGCTGCTGCTGGTTGTTGCCCTGGGCTTATCCTTGCTGCTTCTTGGGACACTTGTTGGCTAGATGCCCGAAGTTGCCGCAACTGAAGCACGGCCCAATGTTGCTTGACCATTGGCCGTTGCGGTTCTGCGGCTGTGGCTAACTGTTATTGGGTTGCTGTTGCTGCTGCAGGAAGCTAGGACAAGACTGCTGCTGCTGCGGCGGCTACACTGACGGCTTGAATGACCTTGTACCCTGATTCTGCATTTTCTGTTGCTGCCTCTGTGACTGATTCTGCTGCTGGTGGTTCTGCCCTCCATGGCGGAACATTGGACCAGTGGTAGGGGTGCTGAAGTGGGGGCGGGTGTTGCTGCCAGAAGACTGACCCTGCAGATGGCGCTTACGCTCTTCACCCAGATTCTGGCGCTTCTTCTCCATGATGAAGGCCCTATCTACCAGCTTCTGGAAACTGGGGTACTCATTGGCGAAGAGGGCATACTGCAGACCAGTGTCAAGACCCTCAAAAGAGCAATCTTGTTTCTTCTCAGCCGTGTCGACATCGTGGGGGCATAGTGAGACAATTGAGTAAACTTCATGAGGTACTCCCTCACAGACATAGGTCCTCGCTTGAGACTGAGGAACTCCTTCTTCTTCTTTACCTTTATTTCTCCGGCGGGGACATGGTGAGCGTAGAAGCTGTTCCGGAACTCTGCCCAGGTGATCTCCTGGGGATCCTCATGAGCGGTGGTGTAAGCAGTCCACCACTCCTGAGCTGGCCCAATTAGCTGGTGGGATGTAGAGAGGACTTTCTCCCTTCTATTGCACTGAGCTATCTGAAGCTTGCTGTTGATTGTTTTCAGCCAATCATCTACCTCCATTGGCTACACTGCCTGAGAGAAGGTAGGTGGCTAGGTGCTCAAGAAAGTTCGGAGCCCGGACTGTGGCAGCTGCGGCGGTGCCTGTTGAGCTTGGGGTTGCTGGTTGATTGCTTGGACCAAGCTTTGAAGAAGAGTCATGACTTGGTTGGCGTCCATGAGGGGTGGCGGGGGAGGAAGATTGTTGTTGTTAGCAGCATTGTCGTTGATGTTGTCGGTGTTGTTGGTGTTGCTGTTACGTCTGGTTTTCACCATCTGTTGCCGCCAAGGTACGGGGAAGGAACTGAAGGAAATAGAAGTGAACAGAAGGAAATAGATAGAAAGAACTCCCAACTACTATATTATTAACTGATGAAAATGCAGAGGGGAAACCCCTACATCACACCAACACTCAATCAAAGATCCAACTCATAACAAGGTTCACACTACAGACTCAAGCACAAGCACACACACGAACAGACGACACAAGACAACAAGGACACACGGAACTAAATGACTTATTCAGCAAGGGACATCCTCCTAGCTCGACTCTACTCCTGACCTGCTGTGCCTGAAGGGCCTACAACATCTGCCTGACGAAGCCTCTTGCACGGAGGGGAGCGGGGCGGTGCAGGCGCGGGTGCCGGTGCCGGGGGAACCTCATCGGGGTGCTGTTTAGGGTCCTGTAGCATCATCTCCAGCTTGTAGATCATCTGCTCATGCTTAGCGTGGCGCTGTTGAAGATCCCCCAACTCGTCGAGAGCTCTGTCCAGCTCGGCGTAGAGGTCAGCAGTGAGACGGACTTGCTCTCTCAGACGAAGATCTGCTCCGTTGCCCACGGGTGAGAAGGTGACCTCCAAGCTGCCTGACGGGCGCTGCAGGAACTTCCCGAACTAGCTGTGGCTGAGGTCCTATCTGTTCTCCCGGCAGAGAACATCCAGAGCCTGGCGAGCGGTGTCCTCGATCCCTGCCTCGAACGTAGCTCTGAGGGCGGTGGTGGTGTGGACTCAACGAACTCGACGAAGACCGTCATCAGAGGGCTTCTCGAACATGGTCACCTCCACTGACCAGGAGTAACCACGTCCTCCAAGTGGAACCCTGACGCCTCTGAAGAGTGGAGCGTCATGGTAACCAAGACCCTGCAGCAGGTACCACAGAGTGCGAGCGAAGTACCCAGCCAACTATCCGTCGGAGTAGAACTCAACTTGGGGTTGGTGCCTCCAAACTGCATGAGCAGGAACTTCCATGTCTGGCACAAGCACATGCTTGCACGGGGTGAACTTCATCCGGGCCATCTAA
This sequence comes from Phragmites australis, assembly GCF_958298935.1. NCBI lineage: Eukaryota > Viridiplantae > Streptophyta > Magnoliopsida > Poales > Poaceae > Phragmites > Phragmites australis. Next base: position 12,081,944 of record NC_084929.1, read on the forward strand.
AATTTTGAAGAAAGACCGAAATCAGTAACCATTTTATAAAGAATAGTAGACTGAGAAAGGAAAAACTGGAAGAAAAACAACTTTGCAAAAGTAGTTTGTACAAACATAAGTCCTTAGTGCGTCCATACTATCTAGGCTGCGTCCTACGGTCAACACAGCTCTGATACCACTTCTGTAACACCCAGTTTTAAACGGCCAAAATCGGGCACAACACATGTATGTCAGGATCTAGTTTCATACATGTGCTTACATCATCAGTGTTATCATCACAGTGCCATTATTACAACATCGTATTTAGCTTATTACAAAAGGACCCGAGGGTCTAAAAGAAAACACAGCGGAGAACAAAAGGGGGGGGTCTTTAGCGCCAGCGGCTCCATCTTCCACAGGCGTCGACCGGGGGCACCACAACCTAGAACAGGAGCTTTGGGTCGAAGTCATCGTTGTCCAAGGCTCCAGCATCATTGACGGCTTCTGAACGGTAGTAGAATGCAAGGTAGGGGACAACAAGTGTGAGTACAATGATTGTACTTCACAAGAGTAGGGAAAAACATGAT